>NC_062546.1:100131852-100431852 GCF_016906955.1 Phacochoerus africanus | reverse complement strand
TGTGACTTATCTATTTTTAATAGACTCCCAAAATAGTTTTCTATTAGATATGGTGCAAGAGTAAACTAAAATTTCCAAGCATTTTTACTGACATCTTCAGTGGAAATAGATAGTTCTATCAGTGTTCTTACAGAGCAAGACCAAAATCTTTACAATAAAGACACATGTGGCTAGACTTTTTAAATGGCATTTTTCATCATCTCAAAGATGAACATCTAGGAAAATGGTCTTTGGAGAAATATTCTGAAATTACAGTACTGAGGAGACTAAACTTGGAATCATTTTTCTTCAGTGATTTACCTGGAGAAGCAGTTCTGTTTACTTGGGAAGATGAGTGTTACATTGAGAAGCAGAGAGCATGATGTGTTACATTAACAGAGATGGAGGATTTGCTCCTTTGGGTGAGAAGAGACATCTTGTTCAATCCATATATTCATGGAGTTTTTGTGGCTTTTACATTTATGTTCAGTTTTGCTTGAATTCTGAATTCTCTTCTCCAGTGTGTAAAGTAAGAATTATAATACAATTTACATTTTTTCAAAAAATTTAATACATTTTGGAAAGGATTTGAATCATCGAGACAACAATAAAGCGTGGTGGTACCCCTTTATTATCTGTGAGGGTCAGAGGCAGGAGAGAGGAGCTTAAGGAATAGATGCTTCAGGCAGACATTTAGTATGAAATCTCTCATTTAATTACAATGTTGCTATTAAAATGTAATCCTAATCCAGTAATAAATGATCACTGGATAAACATGCACAGACACCCCCACACCTCATCGCCATGCATGCTTTATTGTCACTAAAGACAGAATTGATATGAACTGGACACAATAGCATTTTTGGCTTAAAATCTATTGATATGATACTTACCCCATTCTATAGTGCCTTTCTACATTGATTAATTCTACACTACATGTGATAATTAGTTTTATGTCATAACTTAGCAAGGCTATAGCACTTACTATATCTAATTAATTATTATGTAATCAATTGTTAATCTAGGTGTTGCCCTGAAGGTAATGTGTAGACTTGATCAACATCTACAATCAGGTGATGCCCCTGGATAATGTGGGTGGGCCTCATCCAATCCGTTGAAAGTCTTAGCCCCAAAGGCTGAGGCTTCCTAAAGAAATTCTGTTACAAGACTTCAAGATCAACTTCTTTCTGAGCTTTCAGCCTGTCAGTCTGCCCTGCAGATTTCAAACATGTCAACCCCATAACAGTATGAGTCAATTCTTTAAACCTCCTTGATTATGAAAAAAGAGGGATAATTTAAGTTTCTTTATGAGTTTTAATCATAACCTCCTGCTTTTAGATAAATAATTCAATATATTAATATTTAAGTAAAATATTTACCATCAAATTTTTATCATTAATAAAACCCTTCAAGCCTACAAATAATTTTCTAAATGGTGTGGCTTAATGTTCACCTCAAAATTTTCTTGGGAGTTTATAGGAATTAAAGTTTCTAAAGGCATAATTAGAAATTCCCCCAGATGTTTAAAATTTATTCCATACTCTACAGTGAATATCTAACCTTGCACTTAGGGCACAATACACACACAATAGTTTTAGGTTGTAGAATGACTGGGGAAAGTATACATTACATTTTGAAATTCTAATCCATTTTAAGGGTTTCGAGAACATCATTTGTTAAATCCCCTATTAGATGACACTGAGTATCTTGTTCCCTGATGAAGAGAAAAAAGGATTTGTTTTGGTAATTATATTCCATGACATAAATTAAAATTCATAAATAAAAGTAACATAGGATAAATATATATACTATAAAAAATAGGTGTAAGTCATAGGAAGGTATTTCTGCCATTACCATTTTATGCAACCTGTACATTTCCTGCTCAGTACCAGTGCAGATATAATTGCTTAATGTGGTGATCTCCGTGAAATAGATGTTTACTGATGTGCCCGGAAGGCCCCTTGCAATAGATTAAATATCTTTAAAAACACATTATCATTAACAGAGCCTATTTTATTCCTCAGTTGTGCCAATGCCATATGATCAAATGCTACTACAGGGCTTCTGAAAAACCCAAACATCTGACAAATGATGAAAGAAAGAAAGTCATTACATAATATAAATTATAATACAGGGATATTATAATACATGGACATTAAATAAACCACAATAAAGGAAGTCTGTGTTGGCATCACTGTGAAGAAACCAGAAAATATTAGCAAGTTCCCTTACTTCTTCCTGTGACCAAATCAAACATGTCCCTAAATGTGAACATACATCCTTTGTAGATTCAAAGCATCCTCCCTTCAGGTACATAACAGCATGGAGCTTACCTGTCAAGCTGGCACTGTGGTCTAACAGCAAAAGACATTCTCCCCTACCCATTAAAACAAATACACAATAAATAATATTCAGTAATTGGGGGCATTGGCTCTAGTTATTTTCCAACTAAAAGATATAGAAACTATTGGAAATGGGCTTTTTAGATGTTTTTAAAAAGATTTGCTGTGATTTCTTTTTTATTATTAATCAATTAATTTATTACATTTATAGTTGTACAATGATCATCACAATCCGATTTTATAGGATTTCCATCCCACAACCCCAGCACATCCCCCCATACCCCAAACTGCCTCCTTTGGAGACCCTAAGTTTTTCAAGTTCTGTGAGTCAGTATCTGTTCAGCAAAGAAGTTCATTCTGTCCTTTTTTCAGATTCTGCATGTCAGTGACAGCATTTGATGTCAGTGTCTCATAAGATTTGCTGTGATTTCTTTTATTTCCATTGTGAGTTTTGAATTTCAAAAGGGGAATGGGTCCTGAAGAGCAGTCATATGTGGCAGAAAATATCGTTAAGGCTGAGCTTGAGAAATACAAGTCTGGCTAAGGAGGCAGGAACTGGGAAGCTGGGATGAAATGGCCCCAAGAGAATGGGAACACAGGGAGTTTATGTTTACTACACCGAGATTACAGCTCTAGCAATATCTGTTGAATGACTGATTGGGTATTTGAATTGTTAGGTTCAATGGATATCTGTAGCCTTTGCCATCATTATCCAATTACCCCTTACCTGATATAAAATTCCTTCTGGTGTGAATCACTGAAAATGTCATGATCACATTTTCTCCTTGCAGTGGACACACAAGCTCTTTGTGAAACCCACGAAACTGACTGTACAGAGTCTTGGCTCATTCAAAAGCCTCATTTCTGACCGTAACATAAGCCCTGACCCATTTCCACCTTCATCTTTTCCTTTCTCCATTCTAATTCTTGTTTTACAATGTTTTGTAAGCCTCTTTTAAATTATCCAAAAGCCAGGGTAAAGAATGAGCAGATTAAAAAAAAATGATAGGTAAGTAAATGAATAACAAATCATAACCAGAAAACACATTTCTGCAAAATGCTATTATAAACATGAACAATTTCAATGACAATTCAATTCAGAAATAAAATAGATATGTCCAAAATCTAAACCTCCTTCTGAAGCTTTTGCCTATTTTTCTGCATCCTTACAGGTTTTCTGTGAAACAACCAAAACATTAAAGTTCAAGAAGCAAGTTTATTGTTTGTAGACATTTTCACTTTGGCCATTCTGGCCAGTGTAAAATGATACCTCATAGTGGTTTTGATTTGCATTTCTCTAATAATTAGTGATGTTGAACATCTTTTCATGTGTTTTTGGCTATCTGTATGTCTTCTTTGGAGAATTGTCTGTATACATCTTCTGCCCATTTTTTTGATGGAGTTGTGGTATTGAGCCATAGGAGGTGTTTATAAATTTTGGAGATTAATCCCTTGTCAGTTGCTTCATTTGCAAATATTTTTTCCTATTCTGTAGGTTCTCTTTTCATTTTCTTTAGGGTTTCCTTTGCTGTGCAGAAACTTTTAAGTTTAATTAAGTCCCATTTGTTTGTTTTTATTGTCATTACTCTAGCAAGTGGATCTGAGAAGATATTACTATGGTTTATGTCAGAGAGTGTTTGGTCTATGTTTTCCTCTAAGAGTTTTAAGGTATCTTGTCTTATATTTAGGACTTTATTCCATTTTGAGTTTATTTCTGTATATGTTGTTAGGAAGTGTTCTAATTTCTTTCTATTAAATGTGGCTGTCTAGTTGTCCCAGCACCACTTATTGAAGGGGCTGTCTTTTCTCCATTGTATATTCTTGCTTCCTTTGTCATAGATGAATTGATTGTAGATGTATGGGTTTAATTCTGCACTTTTCAGCCTGTTCTGCTGATCTATATTCCTGTCTTTGTGCCAGTACCATACAGTTTTGATGACTGTAGCTTTGTAGTATATTGTGAAGTCAGGGAGCCTGATTCCTTCAGCTCCATTTTTCTTTCTCAGAATGGCTTTGGCTGTTCTGAGTCTGTTGTTCTTCCAAACAAACTTTAATATATTTTGTTCCAGTTCTGTAAAAAATGTCCTTGGTAATTAGATAGGGATTGCATTGAATCTATATACTGCCTTGGATAGTATAGTCATTTTGATAATATTGACTCTTCCAATCCAAGAGCATGGTGTGTTTTTCCACCTATTTTTGTCATCTTTGATTTCTTTCATCAGCATCTTATAGTTTTCAGAGTACAGATCTTTTGTCTTTAAGTAGGTAAATGCTGAAGAAGGTGTGGAGAAAAGGGAACCCTATTACACTGTGGGTGGGATTGTAAATTTGTGCAACCACTGTCAAAAACAGTATGGAGATTCCTCAGAAAACTAAACATAGAACTACCATTTGATCCAGCAATCCCACTCCTGGGCACCTATCCAGAGAAAACCACAACTCACAAAGACACACATACTCCGATGTTCATTGCAGCACTCTTTGCAATAGCCAAGACATGGAAACAACCTAAATGTCCATCGACAGAGGAGTGGATCAATAAGATGTGGTACATATACACAATGGAATATTACTCAGCCATTAAAAGCAATGAAATACCAGCATTCTTAGCAACATGGATGGACCTAGAAATTATCATGCAAAGTGAGGCTAGTCAGACAGTGAGACAACAACATCAAATGCTATTACTTATGTGTGGAATTTTTAAAAATGACAGACTGAACTTCTTTGCAGAACAGATACTGACTCACAGACTTTGAAAAACTTATGGTTTCCAAATGAGACAGGTTGGAGGGTGGGGGGGATGTGCTAGGGGTTTGGGTTGGAAATGCTATAAAATTTGGTTGTGATCATTGTACAACTATTAAATGTAATTGAGTAATAACAAAATGCTATAAATAAGCAATTTTAAAAATAGCCAAGTGTTTAAAGAAGTGAAAATGTTTTTTCCACCTCTTGGTCAACCAATATTGTAATAGAAAATCTCTCAATATAAAAACAAGTGTAATTCTCTCAAAGTCTGCATATGCATTTCTGATTTGGGCTGTTTTCTTGCCTCCCATGTAATGATTATATTTGCTTGTCAAAGGGACAGAATACTCATTAATTTGTTTGTGTCATGCCACATGTCATTGTGGCCTTTCCCTTCCAGAGAAATGTAGTAATGAAAAATTTAGACAGTATGTTATATATACACAGACAGAAAACATGCTCCATTTTCTGACACCACCTAGGTTGCAATACTTACATCATAGTTTCAATCTTTGGAGGAGGACATCTGATCACAGTTTTGTATTCCATTGTTTTAATCTAGAATGTTAAGCAAGCAAAAAGGAAGAAAAAGAGACAAAACTATTTTAAGACTTTACACCATGTAGAGTATTTTGCTCCCTTGAGAAGTATTCCTCTTGCCAAATGGAGGAAGTTATTATCATCTGGCAAATGCCCTGAATCAAGCCCAGTGTGTATGCCAGGGCTGGCTAATCCACCAGTCTCCCTTCAGCTCCTTCTGTGCTAAATAAACCTCTCAATGCTGCTCTTCTTGGTGTGGAAAATAGATACTCAAATCCAACACATATTCTTTACTTAATCTCTCAGACATACACCAGACAATTCAGATTCATGAGCATTTGAGTGATTTTAAAAAAAAAGAACTTTTTGAAATGCTTTCAGAGAATCTTAAAGGCAAGTCAGTGTGTTGTTTGGTTCACCAGAACCACTGTGGTATGATATCCAACCCTGAAATTATGATGCATCGTTGTGTGTGTTATCACCTGCCTCAGTGCTTGATATGTGGAGAACACTCATAAATACATATGGAATGAAGTGAATGATGAAAAATATTTCTCAGGGGGAAAAGGGTAAATTTACCCCCACTGTGAACATGAGACATACATCCAGAGTCTCCATTTGGCCCTGGTTTTCTATCTTCTCCCTATGGAATAGATTAGCTCCTCAACGTTTTACCAAATCCAAGCTGGTACTTCCTGGTGAACAATAGGCCAATAAATTGGGAGACCGGGTATTGGGGCAAAGAATAGTGGCTTTATTCAAAAAGCCAGCAGACCAAGAAGATGGGAGACTAGTGTCCCAAAGAACCATTTTATCTGAGTTAGAATTCAGGCTTCTTTTACACTAAAAGGGGGAGGGGGGTCTGGTTGTTACAAACTTTATTCTAGACAGACCCCAGAGGGAATGTGATAATCCTTTGTTTTCACTGCTGTGTAGGTCTGGTCACAATGTTCCTGGAAATCTATAACAAAACAAATGTTATTTTCTGTTCTGCAACTTTTTATCTCTATATGAATGAGAAATGTTATGCCTTTAAAGATCAAGCCTGAGAGGCAGAGCCTTGAGAAAGGGCTACTATGTATATTTTGGGCTCTAGGCAACATTCTTTCACAAAGGTGCAGAGCCAGCATGACTTAGCACAGGCAACAGAGCACACAGGCCAGAGCTTAAAAGAATAGATCCAATATGGAGTCAGGTTTGTTTTTTTCTGCTACAAATAGAGCATGGATGTAACACAGGGGAAAGGAGTAGTAGGAAGTTGGGAATAAGGGATATGAGGAGAGAGTTTCTGGAGGCACATGGGGGTTCCCCATCAGTAACTTTGTCCCCATGGTAATCTCCTCTATATAAGACAGGCTTGGTTCCTTTCTACCCATGCACTTGTTGCCTACATTGGCTTTTGTTTCTATCCCAGCCCTGCCACCTCACCCCCAAACAGAAGCAGTTGCCTTTCTCTTTCATACAGAAAAGACACAGGTCTTTTTAGATACTGAAGGGATATTTAGTGTTACTAACAATGCAGAAATCATATTTCAATGAGCACCTTCTTCTTTGAAAACCTTCTCCCTTCCTTCCTAAATGGCAGGTGAGACCTCCAAGCTGATTCTATTAAGTTTGGAGTTGTACTGAACTTAGATACAGTTTCTGCAACATTGCTTGGTACTTCTAAGTAGTGTCATTCAATGATCTCATCTGAAAATGAAAATATTAATAACTTCTTAGTTTTTTCATTAGAATTATTTATGCAAATACATGACAAAGTGTTTGATACATATTATATACTCAAGTGAAAAGTGGCCATTGTTTTTAGCAAGTTTAAGCCTGTCTTTATTTTTCATAGACTAGCTTTAGGTCTGCATGTCAAGTCTGTGACAATGATGAAAGTCAGGCTATCGAAAGGATTAAAACAGTGCTACAAGGTGATTAGAAATACAGGCCCTAGGGGTCAACGTCTGAGGGCTACATTCTACTTCCATCACTCCGAGGCGTGGCATAAACAAAGGACCAGCCTCTCTGAGACTGTTTTCTTGTCTTTAGATACAGACAGTAACAGTTTCATCTTCACAGTTTTGTGTGTTAAGAATTTAAAGGAACTAGTATATGTAAACTGCTTGGAATAGTGCCTGGGATGCTGCATTACATATAGTTAACTATAACTAGTATCCCCAAGTTTGTGCAAACTTCTTCAATCTAAGACAATTACATTTAGGTCCAGGACTTGATCAAACCATATAATGGTTAAGAAGGGAATCCTGAAACAGAGATCTCAGGGTGGCCAGAGGGAAGGAAAATCATCTGAGTTAATCAACCAGGGACACTATTTCTAAGAGGCATTGATCAGCTGTGAGAGTGTGTGTGTCTGTGTGTGTTTGAGGTATAATTGGTGTTCAGCTTTATACTAATTTCAGGTATAAAACATGACAATATTTGTATATGTTGTGAAATGATCGCAAGTATAGTCAACATGTAGAATTTTTTCTCTTGTGATAAGAACTTGTAAGATTAAGTATCTTTCAAATATGCACAATAGTATATTAACTCTAGCCACTACACCACACCTTAACTCCCATGACAGTTTTTTGTTTTTGTTTTTGTTTGTTTGCTTGTTTGTTTCTGTCTTTTTGCTATTTCTTGGGCCGCTCCCGCGGCATATGGAGGTTCCCAGGCTAGGGGTCTAATCAGAGCTGTAGTCTCCAGCCTACGCCAGAGCCACAGCAACATGGGATCTGAGCCACGTCTGCAACCTACACCACAGCTCACGGCAACGCCGGATTGTTAACCCACTGAGCAAGCGCAGAGACCAAACCCACAACCTCATGGTTCCTAGTCGGATTCGTTAACCAGTGCACCACGACGGGAACTCCCCCATGACAGTTTTATAACTGGAAGTTGTACCTTTTGACTCCCTTCACTCATTTCATGTACCTCCCCAAAATCCTGCCACTGGCAACAAGCAGTCTGTCCTCAGTATCTCTGAGCTTTTTTTTCTGTTTGATTTTTATTTTAGATTCCATATGTGGTACCTGTTTTTCTCTGTTGACTCACCTCACTTCACATAATGCCCTCAAGGTCCATCCATGTTGTTGCAAATGACAAAATTTTATTTTTTGTGGCTGAATAATATTCGGGTGTATCTCACAACTTTTACATCTATTCAACCATTGGTCAACACTTACATTGTTCTCATGTCTTATAAGTAATACAAGATAATTTGGAGTTCCCATTGTGGCTCAGCAGTTAATGAATCTGACTAGCATCCATGAGGATGCAGGTTTGATCACTGGCCTTGCTCAGTGGGTTAAGGATCTGGTGTTGCTGTAAGCTGTGGTGTAGGTCATAGATGTGGCTCAGATCCCGCATTGCTGTGGCTGTGGCATAGGCTGGCAGCTACAGCTCTGATTTGACCCCTAGCCTGGGAACCTCCATATGCCATGGGTACAGCCCTAAAAAGCATAATAATAATAATAATAATAATAATAATAATAATAATAATAAAAGATAATACAAATAATTCAGTTGTAAATAATGTTGCAGTACAAATCTCAAGTTAGTGTTTTCATTTTCTTTGGATAAATACCCAGAAGTGGGATTGCTGGGTAATATAGCAGTTCTGTTTTTAATTCTTTAAAGAAACTCCATGTTGTTTTCTACAGAGGCTGCACAAATTTACCTTCCCACCAACAATACACAAGGGTACTCTTTTCTCCACATCCTTGCCAATACTTATTTTTTACATAATACCTACACTGACAGGTTTGAGATGATACCTCACTATGATTTTGGTTTGTAGTTACCAAATGGTTAGTGGCGTTGAACATCATTTCATGGCTTTGTTGGTCAGCTGCATCTTTTTTGGAAAAATGTGTATTTACAATCGCTGCCCATTTTTAAATTGGATTGTTTTCTTGATAATAAGTTGTAGGAGTTCTTTGTATATTTTGGATATTAACCCTTTATCAGATATATGATTTTCAAATCTTTTCTCCCATTCTGTAGATTGTCTTTTATTTTCTTGATGGTTTACTTTGCTGTGCAGAAGCTTTCTAACTTGATATAGCCCCACTTATTCTTGCTTTTATTAATTTTACTTTGGGTGTCTGTTAAAAAAAAATCATCATGACAACCAATATCAAGGAGCTTACTACCTATGTTTCCTTCTGGAAGTTTGATGGTTTCAGGTCTTAGGTTCAAGCTTTTAATCTCTCTTAATTTTCTTTATGGTGTGAGATATTGGTCCAGTTTTCCCAGTAGCATTTACTGAAGACACTGTCCATTTCCTATTATGTATTCTTAGCCCCTTTGTCATAAATTGACTCTTTCTCTCTCTCCATACACACACACACAAGAATCTCGGCCACTGGGCCTTTAGAAGGGTGGGGGAGGTTGGTTTTCATTATTCCCCAGCTGGGTAAGGAGATAAAAAAGGCCTTAAATATTTATTAAAAACTTGACCCCTCTTGGCTGTTCAAGATGCTGACTGTATTTGAGAGACTACCATACATAATATATGACCTCCTAGGAAGGGATCTGAAATCCATAAACTAAGAAAAACTGTGAATAGCTTCCCTGAACAGGAATCCTTACTAATATTTATTGAATAATTGAGTCCCCCCCATATATATATATATATAAACCCATATATATATGGGTTTATTTCTGGGCTCTGTATTTTATTCCATTGATCTTTATGCTCTGTGTTTATGCTAATACTATACTGTTTTAATTACTATTGCTTTGTAATGTAGTTTGAAATAAGGGAGTATGATGATTTCAGCTTTGTTCTTGCTCAAGATTGCTTTCGCTATTTGAGTTATTTTGAGGTTTCACACAGATTTTAGGATTTTCTATTTCTCTTAAAGTTGCCATTAGAATTTTGTTAGTGATTGCATTGAATCTGTAAAATGCCTTGAGGTATTATGGAAAATTAAACAATTTTAAAATCCTTAAATCAATCAACCAGGGACATTATTTCTAAGTGACACTAATTAGCAGGGTGTTCTTATTTTCAATTTTAACTTTATTGACATGCCATTGATGTACAAAAACTTCATGTGTATAGTATACACAATTTGATAGGTTTGAACATAGGTATGCATTCTAGTTTTGATATATTTTCTTAGGTTTAGGTAGTTTTTGAAGAGTTTTGACATCCCTACTCTCACCCTTCCCCTCATCCTCTCTTCCTTCAGGACAGTGTATCAGCAGGAATTATTGATGTTTGTATTGAACAGAACAGAGTCATGGAAGTGGCATGATTGTGATATGTAATGTCAAAACACTTTGTTCAAGCCCAAATCCTCTATTGATTTCCTGGATGTTGGCTGACAGGCTGCTAATATAAGTAGAGAAAATAATATGGTAGGACAAGAGTCAACTTTATTTCCTTTTCTTTTTTTAATGTGTCTCAGATGGAACCAAAGTATAAATTTGAGAAATTCTATGAACCTAGTGAGGGTAGAGGGTTAACAAGCTCAAGGTTCAAGTGCAAAGACTGATTGGTTTAGTTCAGTGATGTCTCACTCATTGTCCCTTCAATGGAATATTTAATGAATTTCAAATATTATGTGCTCTCCAACACTCTGGAAAAGGTTTTATTTCAATATTTCTTGTATACTATTTAAAAACAGGAGAGACAGAGTTGTAACTCATACCCCCAGTTGGCAATACCAAGGTAGATGGAGGTGAAATGCCCCACCCCTCTCTACATGTGATTTGGATACAAAGAACCAAATATTGTGTTAATGTGTGTTCAGTGCATTTGGTTTGTTTGCTTTTTCATTTCTCTGAAACTAAAAAGCCTCAGAATGAGAGTAATATTTTACACAACAAAATAAAACCATGAAGGTATTAGATGCTTCCTCCATCAGACACACTTTAAGTGGTGATTTGCTTGTATTAGCAAATCCCGACCACAACTCTATGAGCTAGGTGATGTGCTTATCTGGATTTTTACAAAAAAGAGAAACGGGTTAATAAACTTGCCCAAAGTCACAGGATATGTATTCAAGATCAGGTCTTATGTTCTTAACCACCATGTCCCAAACTGCAAGTGTCACTCTATCCTTTTCTCAAAAAGTGTAACTTTCCTTGGGTGTGAAGCTTCCATCATGGGAGATGACTGTGCTCTAGAAATCTGCTGTACAATATTTTACCTACAGTTCATAACACTGTACTGTGCACTTAAATATGTGTTAAAAGGGCAAATGTTGTCTTCTCACCACACACACAAAATGTGCAAGTCTTATCATTTTAGCTTCATATTAAGATACACTTTTTTTCAACCATTCTGTGTAAGAGCATTCCCTTTTTTTCCAATCCGTCATTTTAATACTACAATAAGTGTGTATGTGCACTTTCCCCACGAGAGAGAACCCTACAACTGGGATTGCCTCACCTCACTGAAAAGTTTTTTTTTTCAATTAGTTACTTCCATTGTTTTGCAAAACGGTTTGCCAATCTTCTAAATTTATACATAGAGCAAGAGAGCTTTTATGCCATTTTTTCATGACTGAGTATGAGCCCCCATATATACATGTGTATGTATTATTTATGTTTGCTTCATGTTTAGGATGTGTTTCTTTTTCCTGGTTGTAAGTGTCCTTTTTATGTTGTCATTTTGCTTCACTATAGACACACTGGATTATTCTCAGTATTTATAGTGCTCGCATCCACCTGCATTAACTGACATTTTTAGTGACTTCTTTGGAGGCTTCTTATGGCAGACAGAGGCTCATTAAGAGGCTTGCACACACAGTCACAGCTAAGGGGAACATGGACAGTTCCTCACTCTTCCTAGGTGCCCACAAAGCTTCCTGTAAGAGAATCTCAGGTGATGGGTGCTAACAGTGGGAACCTGGTGGCAGAATACACCCCAGCTCACCTCAAGGGACCACCCAGGGCAGCTGATGCTGAGGATGTCAGTAAGAAGGAGCAGGTGCCTTGGCCCCTTCTGTGGACCCTAACTGTGCGAGTTCCCTTGTGTGGTACTTCCCAAGATGCTGGTCAAGAGACAAAAGCTTGAGGCCCTCACTCGGGAAACCATCTAGAAAATTCAGTTCATAAAAGTGGAGAAGAACAGAACACATGTCATGGATGTTAAGTCCTAACAGTTCAGGGGGCTGGGGAAGGCCTTGCCCATCACATGGTGCCAGGTCTGATGTGGAGGACTCTCTTCAGGACCCAATATCCTTTCCTGCCCTTGACCATCACTCCTAGGATGAGCATGGTCCCGCTTTTCAGATGAGGTACCTGCCTAGCTGTGACATGCCACACTCTGCACAGACCTGAAAGCTGGCATTTGTACACTTCAGGCTGTGGCCTAATTTAGCAACTCCAGTTACTTTTATTAGGAGATGCCTGAAGCTGTAAAACTCCACTCAGGATGAGGCCTCTTCTACCCCATGGATCCCTGAAACTCTGCCGACATGCCTGTTTCTCCTTGTCTGTGGCTGCTTCTCTGTACCAAAATTTTTTATATAGAGACAGTTTATATAACCATTACATATGAGCATCTATATATAAATACTTGTATATAGCATTGTCATATTTAATGTTAATATGTAATATATAAATTGTATATGCAAAAAATCTTGTCTTCTATAGTTGGAGGTTTTCTCTCTTTTATTCTAGGTAGAAAACATTTTTCTATTCCCTCAGTCATATTACATCCTGTTTTTTAGATTTTGAAATATTTATAGGTTTTTACATAAAGTCTTGAATCCATTTGGAATTTACTTTTGTAAATGGTATTTGGTAGGGTTCCATGATTACCTTGTATTGATTTTTTTTTTCAGAGAAACAGATTTTGAGCTTTACTTTTAGTATAGTTTGTTTTATATTCTTAGTCATAATCACAGTTTAATTGTTTATAATTCTTTTTACCCAATTTTCAAAATGTTCTCTAATAGCTTAATAGGTTATTAAAGGAAGTTTCTTTTCCTATTTTTTCATCACTGAAGTCATTTAAGGCTATAAATTGCTCTCTGAATACAGCTGTCATTCACTTGGATTGGATGAGATTTGAGTTGCTGTGTTCAAAATAATTTTCCATTTTGATTTATTTAATGTTTATTGCTTAAAAACTAAGTAGTTTTTTCTTATTGATGTAAAATTCAGATAGTATACAGTTAAACATTTTAGTACATTCACCATCTCTCTAGTATCAAAACGTTTTCATCACTCTGAAGAATACTCAGTTTGCCTGAGGAACTCCTTTCCATTCTCTACCTCCCCTGATGGTCAAAATCTGCCTTCTGTCTCAATAGATTTTCTTATTATGGATATTTCAAATAAGCCAGAAAATGTGTGACCATTTGTGTCTGACTTCTTTAAACTCAGCATAATGTCTGTAAGTTTCACCTAAATTGGAGCAGGCATCAATACTGTAATCCACCCCTCCTTATATGCCTGAATAATATACCACTGTACCTCTACTACAATTTATGTATCCATTCACTAGCTGAAGGATACTTGAGCTATTCCTAACTTTTAGCTAATTGTGAATAATCCTGTTATGAACATTCATTTCACATAGCTATATACCTAAGAGTAGAATTGATGGGTCATATGGTAATTCTTTGCTGAATTTTCAGAAGAACTACCTATGTTAGGGTAATTCCCTTCTTTTTTAGTTTGAAAAAAAAATCTTATTGGTGTATAGTTGACTCACAATGTTGTATTAGTTTCAAGTGCACATCAAAGTGAATCAGTTAAACATATACCCATTCTTTTTTCCCATGTAAGTTATAATAAAGTATCGAGTAGATTTCCCTGTGCTATGCAGAAGGTTCTTGTTAATTATCTATTCTATACAGTGGTGTATATATGTTACTCCCATCCTCCTTCCTCCCAAGAATTTCCCCTATGGTAACCATAAATTTAGCTTTGAAATCTGTGTTTGTTTTATAAGTTCTTTTGTATCATTTTTAAATTAATGATAGTCTTCTAATCCATAATATGGGATGTTTGTCCATTTAATCAAATCTTTCAGCAATGCTTCCTAGTTTTCAGATCCAAGACTTTCATCTCTGGTTAAATTTTATTTGTAGATATTGATTCCTTTGGATGATACTATAAATGTAATTAGTTTTTAACCTTTATTTTTTGGATTATTTATTGCTGATATATAGAAACCAAAAAATTATTTTTGTATGTTGATCTTATATTCTAAATCTTTGCTGAATTATTAGATTTCATTATTTTGTGTGCATACTTTGGGACTTTATATAGAAACATTTCATCGGAAAATATTTCTAATTTGGATTTTATTTTTTCTTGCTTAATTATTCTGGCTAGGACTTCAAGTACAATATTAAATAGCAGAGATGAAATTGAGCATCTTTGTCTTGTTTCTGATTTTAGGGAGAAGATTTCAGTTTTTCAATAAGTTTCATGTTGGCTGCGGATTTTTCCATAAAGGCCCTCTATCACATTCAGTTGCTTTCTATTCATAATTTCCTGAGTGATTTTATAATGGAAGGGTGCTGAACTTTGTTAAATGTCTTTTCTCCATCTAGTGATGATCATGCATTTTTCCCTTCCTTTGTTAATGTTATGTCTTACCTTCACTGGCTTTCTTATCATTAATAAACCATGCCTTCCCAGGATAAACTGCATTTGGTCCTGATGTAGAAGGTGCTGTTGGATTCAGTTTGTGGTATATTTTCCTATATTAAGGAAATTCTAACCTCATAGAATATGTTTAAAAAAATGCCCTTTTTTCTATGTTTCTGGAAGATTTTGAGAAGGATTCCTATTTAACATTCAAAATATTGGTAGAATTCATCCCCTGATGCCATCCAGTTCTGGTTCATTCTTTCTTGCAATTTTATTCTTTACTGATTTAATCGCCTTTATAGGACTGCTAATTTTTTCTATTTCTTCTTTAGTCAGCTTTCTATTATGTTTCTAGGGATTTGTCTATTTCTTCTAGATTATTTATGTTCACCTATAATTTTTCATAGTAAATTTTTATAATCCTTTCAATTTCAAAAACATTGATAATATCCACACTTTTCTGATATTTGTGTCTTTTCTTAGCCTAGCTAAAGGCTTATTAATTTTGTTGATCTTTTCAAAGAATTAACTCCTGGTTTTGTTTTTTTTCTATATCATTTTTCCATTTTTATTACATTTATTTCTGACCTGATCATTATCTACATTCTTCTGCTTGCTTTGGGTTTGAGTTTTTTCTTCTATTTCTAATTCCACTAGGTGTCCTCAGGTTTTTAAGATCTTTTTTAATAATTTACCATTTTAACTTCTGAGCCCTGCTTTTGCAGCACCAAATAAGTATAGTAAAGTTGTATTTTTTTATTTCATTTATATCAAAGTGTTTTCCAATTTCCTAATAATTTCTTTGTCCAATTTCTTAGGAGTGGATGGTTTAGCTCCCCATTTTCCTTCTGTTAATTTATTTAACTTTATTACATTATGGTTGAAGGAGATACTTTCCATGATTTCAAACTTTTAAAATTCATTGGTAATTGTTTTAAGGTAATTGTTTTCTAATGTTGAAATGCTCATTTTTCCATGTGCATTTAAGAAGAATGTATATTCTTTTTTTTATTATTTATTATTATTTTTTCCCACTGTACAGCAAGGGAAGAATGTATATTCTGCTATTGCTGTGTAGAGTATCATTTAAAGCTAGTCAGAGTACAGTGTTTTCAGATCCTTCATTTTCTGACTGATCATCTGTCTAGATGCTTTGTCTATTGCTGAAAGTATTGAAGTAGAACAATTTCTGTACAATTGTCTTTTTTCAGTTCTGTCAAAATTTGTTGTATATATTTTGGGGTTTTATTTTTGGTTGTTATAGGTTTAGATTATTTTATGATTAATTTACCCTTTTGTCAATAAATGCTCTTGTTTCTTAAAACAATTTTTGACTTAAAATTCCCTTTGTCTATTAGAGTAGTCAATAAAACTTTTGATTTCTGTTTGCATGGCATAACGTTTTCCCATTTTTTTTTTTTTTTTGCTTTCATCGGATTGGTGTCTTTAAGGTCTGATTTTCTTTTCCCCATTGTGCCATTCTCTTTCATTTGACCAATTAAATCCATGAACTTTTTTTTTTTTTTGATGGCCGCACCTGCAGCATATTGAAGTTCCCAGGCTAGGAGTCAACTTGGAGCTACAACTGCTGGCCTATGCCACAGCAATAGCAATGCCGGATCTGAGCCATGTCTGCAACCTTACACCATAGCTCATGGAAACACCTAATCCTTAACCCACTGAGTGAGGCAAGGGATCAAACCTGCATCCTCATGGATACTAATTGGATTTTTTTCCACTGGGCCATGGCAGGAACTCCCAAGTCCAAGTACTTTTAAGGTATTACTGATAATGCCAGAGTTCTGCCCTTCTGCTCTATTTTCTGTCTTCTTTTGTGTCCCTCAGTTCCTCAATCACTGCCTTCTTTCCCTTGAGATATTTTTCTAGTGCATCATTTTGATTCCCTCAGATTCCAACCAGAATTTTGGTTCTGGTATATATATTTTTAGTTCTTTCCTTAATGGTTACTATAGTAATTACAGTAAAATCCTAAATTATACCAATCTTTTTAAAATACTAACTTAGCTTCAATAAAATACATTAACTCTGTGCTTTCGCAGCTTCATACCACTCTATGTGGTTACAAATTACATCTTTATATATCATATGCCCATTATTTTATAATTAATGTACCATGCATTTACATTTTAAATCGTAGAAAACAAAGAGATGTTTCAAAATAAAATTACAATAAATATAGCTTTTTAATTTACCTATGTAGTTACCTTTACCAGAGATCTTTATTTTTTGATGTGGCTTTGTGTTAATGTCAGGTATCTTTTTGTTTCAAACTACAGGGCTTTCTTTAGCATTTCTTTTTAGGAAATACTTTACTAGCAGTGAAATCTCTCAGCTTTCTTTTATCTGCAAATGTCTTAATATGACCTCATTTTGGGAGGTCAGTTTTGCCAGATATAGAATTCATGTTTGGTACCTGGATTTTTGTTTTTTTATACTTTAAATATAGCATCCCAGTGCCTTCTGGGTTCCTCGATTTCTGTTAATGTTATTGAAGATCCCTCATACATTATCCTGTCTTTTTACAGTATGAATACAATGGGTTATGGAGCAGATCTCTTTGAATTTACCTTCCTTGGTGTTTTGTTGGGCTTTTGGAGGTATATGTTCATGTTTTTCATCATATTTTGGAAGTTTTGTCCATTATTTATTCATTTTTTTCTGCCCTTTTCTCTCTCCTCATTCTATGACTTTCATACATATCTTGATATCCTTGATGGTGCCCCATATGTCCCTTAGGCTCTGTTTTTATTTTTTTCTGCTATTCAGATTTGATATTCCCTTGCCCTATTGTCATGTTTTCTTCAGCCTGCTTAAATCCATTATTGAACTGTTCTAATGAGTTTTTCAATGTCTGCTCTTGAATTCAGGTCCAGATTTTCTATGGTTTCTTTTTATAATTTATATTTTTACTGATATTCTCTATTAATTCATGCATCATTATCTTGTCTTTTTTTCTTTTTTCTTTGATATATGTGACATATAACTTTGTGTAGATTTAAGGTATATAATGTGTTACTTTGATACATTTATGCATTTTGTGATTATCATTGAAGTGATATTTACATTACATCAACATAATATTCTTTATATTCATTATGCTGTGCATTAGATCTCTACAGTTTAGTTACCACTCACTAAGTTTATACCCTTAAACAACATCAATATTATCCCATACTCCCTCCATTCCCTGGGAACAATCATTTGATTCTGTTTATCTTTTATTAAGTTTGACACTTTTAGATTCCACATGTAATATCATATATTACTTGTCTTTCTCCGACATCTCACTTAAGCATATTGTGCTCAAGTTACATCCACATTGTTGCAAATAGCAGGATGCCCTTTTTCATGCCTGAATAATATTCTATCATGTATTTGTTTATTTTGTCTTTTGTCTTTTTGGGGTCACACCCATGGCATAGGGATCTAATCAGAACTGGAGCTGCCAGCCTATGCCAGAGCCTCAACAATGCCAGATGCAAGCTGTGTCTGCAATCTACACCACAGCTCATAGCAATGCTGGATCCTTAATCCAGTGAGCGAGGCCAGGGATTGAACCCGCAACCTCATGGCTCCTAGTCAGATTAATTTCCACTGCACCATGATGGGAACTCCTCTGTTGTGTATTTTTACCACATCTTAACCCCTTGGGGTTGTTTCTATGTCTAAGCAACTGACAAATGCTGCAATGAACATATGAGGGCAGGTATCTCCTATTAATGGAATTTCTGGGTTGTATAGTAGATCTGATTTTAACTTTTTGATGAACCTATACATTATTTTACAAACTTTTAAAAAAAGTAACACTTGAGCCTTGATGGTGGGAATATAAACTAGTACAGCCTTTTTATCACATCCTCACCAGAACCTACTATCTCACCTTCTTGATAGACATTTAACAGGTGTTTAGTTATATGATTTTGATTTGCATTTTTTGATGATTTGTAATGTTGGACATCTTTTCATATGCCTGCTGGCCACTTTGATGTTATCCAGAAAAAAAAGGCTATTTGCTTCTGCCCATTTTTTAATCAAGTACTTTTTAAGTTGCATGAGTTAAAAATATATTTTGGATTTTAACCAGTATATATGAGGGCTAATAATAATATATGGGTGTGCAAAAAAAAAAAAAAGGTCTTCCATTCTGTAGGCTGTCTTATTTTCTTAACTGTTTTGCTGCTAAGAATCTTTGAGTTAATGTCCCTTTTTTGATTTGTGATTTTAGTGCCAGGTCCAAAACTTCATTGCCAAGATCTAGATCAAGGAACTTCTCCCCTTTGATTTCTTCTAGTTTTATTGTATCAAACTCTATGTTTAAGTCTTTGATCTATTTTGAGTTAATTTTTTTGTGAATAGTGGTGTGAGATAGAAGTCTAATTTCATTGTTCTTCATGCACGTCTTCAGTTTTTTCCACATTATTTGGTGAAGGGATTATCCATCCCCCATTGGATTTTCTTGGCTTTGCTGTCATTGTTGAAAATATATGCCAGGGTTTAATTCTGGGTTTTCTCTTCCATTCCATTCTTCTATGTATTTTTGTGCCAATACCATGCTGTTTTGATTACCATGGATTTGTAGTATATAGTTTGTAATCAGGGAGCTGATACCTTTGTTCTTTTTTCACAGGATGGTTTGGCTATTCTTTAACGGTTCCACATAAGTTTTAAAATTTACTATTCTATTTCTATGAAGAATGCTTTTTGGGATTTTGAGGGAAATTTTGTGATATCTATAAATGATGTCACATGGCATACTGTTTTAATAGCAGTAATCCTTCCAATCCATGAACACAATGTCTTTTGTCACATGAGTTCTTTGATTTCTTTCAGCAAAGCTTTACAGTTTTCATTGTACAGATTTTTCACTTCTTTGCTTAAATTCATTGCTAAGTATTTTGCTTTTGGATGAGATAGTTTTCATTATTTCAAGTGTTTCATCATTAGAGTAAAGGAATGTAACTTATTTCTGTATGCTTATTTTGTACCCTGCAATTTAACTGAAATTGTGAATTAGTTCCAACAGTTTGGTTGACTCTTCAGGATTTTCTACTATGTAATCACATCATCCTATGTATTTCTATAGTATCAACTGTATGGTATTCTTCTGTTTCTAGTTTTGAGTCTTTTTTTCTTAGCTAAAGGCTTATAAATTTTTATCTTTTTAAACAAACCTATCCTATTTTTCTAGTTGCTTTCATTTATTTATGCTCTGATCATTATTATTTCCTTACTTCTGTTAACTTTAGACTTATTTTTGTAGTTCCTTGAAGTGTGAAATTAGATTAAGATATTTATAATTCAATTTATTTGTTCATTACTATGTATTTTCCTCTCCAAACTACTTTGCTACATCCCACAAAATGTGTTATATTTCCATTTCATTTATTTCAACTTGTTTCCCTTTCGATGTTTTTGACTTATTGCTTCTTCAGAAGTGTGTTAAATGTATTTGTATGTTTATTCACTTTCTTTCGTTGATTTCTATTTTCATACCACTGGGGTCAGAAAAAAAAATTGCTGGAATGATGTCAGTTTTCTTGAATTTGCTCAGATTTCATATGATCTATTCTGGAGAATGTTCTGTGTGGACTCAAGAAGAATGTGTGTGCTATTGCTGTTGGGTGGAATGTTCCATATATGTCTGTTAACACCATTTGTTCTAAAGTATAGTTCAAGTCTATTGTTTTCAAATTGATTTTCTGTCTGGATGAGCTAGTCATTTCTGATAGTGAGGTATTGACTTCTTCTAATATTGTATTGGTGTCAATTTTTCCCTTGAGAGCTTTTATTATTTGCTTGATATATTTCCATGCTGTGGTTTTGGGACAATATATACATACAAGTGTAAGTATATATCTTCTCAATATATTGACCTCATTATCACTTTACAATGAACTTTATTCATATTTTTGATGTCATAAATTATTTCTTTTCACTGTGAATGCGTTACCCAATTGTACAGTTATTTTTAGTGCTCTTTTCCTTTAGTGTTAATGCTATAATTATGTAACACACTGTTCAAGAATTCTGACTATTTAGCACCTTATACAGGGTTTGTCTACTTTGGACTTTTTGTTTAGCTTGAAGAGGTCCTTTTGGCCTTTCTTCTATAGCAGGTCTAGTAGTAGTGACCTCTCTCAGCATTCCTCTGTCTGGGAAAAATTTCACTTCTCCATATCTGGAGAAAAACTTTTCCAGATGGAATATTCTTAGCTGGCAGATGTTATCTTCCAATGCTTTGAACATGCTATTCTACTCTCTCCTGGCTTAAAGAGTTTCTGAGAAATCTACTGATAGCCTAATTGAGGGGAAGCAGTACCCCCATGTAGTTTACTTTGTTTTCCTTGGTTGCCTTTAAAATTCTTTGTTATTGAATTTCCAGAATTTCATTTTAGAGTTTCTGAGAGAAGGCCTTTTTGCATTAAGGTGACTACTAGCTTTGTTCACATCTGGGTCCAGTTCTTACTCTACTCTTTGGAAATTCTCAGCCATTATTTCTTTAAATAACCCCCCTTTTCTGGTATTATAATTTTAACTTTTCTAATGGAGTCTAATACCTCTCACAGAATTTCATTACTTTTAAAAATCTTTTTCCACCTGAGTCATGTCAAAATTCCTAACTTCCAGATATCTTACTCTCTCTTCCATCTTATCTGCCCAATTTTCAGTGCTTTCTCCTGCATTCTTCCTTTTTGAGTTCTTTTTTTTTTCTTTTTTGCTATTTCTTGGGCCGCTCCCACGGCATATGGAGGTTCCCAGGCTAGGGGTCGAATTGGAGCTGTAGCCACCAGCCTACGCCAGAGCCACAGCAACGCGGGATCCGAGCCGTGTCTGCAATCTACACCTCAGCTCATGGCAACGCCGGATGGTTAACCCACTGAGCAAGGGCAGGGACCGAACCCTCAACCTCATGGTTCCTAGTCAGATTCGCTAACCACTGCGCCACGACGGGAACTCCCTTTTTGAGTTCTTAAGGTCTACAGTTTGTTGTCTTTTAGAATTTAAATTTCTTTGATAAAATAGTACTTCTCTTTACCATTTTTATTCCTGAGATCGTTGAGTTGCTTTTAGGTTTTCTTGTAGCTTGTCGAATTTCTTCATAATAGCTCTTGTGATTTTTGTTTGTTTGTTTGTTTATATTTAGGTGAAAATATTCAGAGTCTCTGAGGTCAATTGCTGGAGATCTGTCATTTTCTTTTTTTGGTACCATAATTCCGTGATTTTTCGTCATGTTTGCTTAGTTGTTCCTTTGCTACCCCACTTGAAGAAGCCAATCCCTTTCCATTTAGACTTCACCTTGACTCTTGGTAATTAGAAACTTTTCCTTTGTTTTCCAGGAGGTGGCGCTCTAGCAGTTTTTTGGTTTCTCTTAATAAAGCTGCCTCCCAGCTAAAGTTGGGAGAGGCCTGTAACAACAAAAGAGGGCAGGTGGTAGAGGAGGTGTGTGCTTAGCACCCATGGATCTGAATGTGCCCAAGGCCCAGTGGTGGTGGTGGTGGTGGGGGTCTTCCAATAGGGAGGTCCCAGAGGCCCATAGGCAGATCTCTGGGTGAAATTCCCAGGAGGACCGCAGGAAACAATTTCCCCCAACTCCCTTTGTTGGTCGCTGCAGCTTTGGTCTCCCTCCCGCCAGGTCCCTCCACAGAAAGCCTGTGCAGCTGTACGCAGGTGTGCGTGCGCGCGAGCACATACACACACAACCCCTCCACTCTTCCCCCTCATTTTCTCAATTGTCTCCTCGAGTAGTTATATATTATCCTGAATGTTCTGCATGATTATTGCTATCTTTGATCATAAATTTAATTTAGCTATATTAGGGTGCTTATTCTGGGACTCAAGTCCAGCCGTTGCAGTGCTATCGGTTCTAATCCCACAAGTGGAGGAAAAGGTGGCATTCTGCAGAAACTCTAAGAGGCCAACCAGCCCATATCCCCTTTCCACTCATTCAGTCAAAGTGTACCTGCTGTCTTCTTACCTCATGCATGACTTTGGGCCTCTCCTCCAGGAGAAAGGCTGCCTTGGAGGGAAAGAGCTGGAGGAGGGCTGGGCCAGCCCACCTCATTCCCTGCCAAGTACCCACCCAGTTCTTGTTTCCAACAGCAGGACTTCAGCCTACAAGTTCTGCATCTTAAGACAAACAATTTTGGGACTTTCCCTTCTTCTATAGATTTGGAAATAGTCTTTCATTTTAAAATATGAAATTCCAAGAATTATTTTCAAAAGCTTAAAAGTTTGAAAATTTTTTTAAAAAAGCTTAAAAATTAAAAAAATCACCCCATAGGTCAAAGCATAGGCTTAATTGAATAATGTTCTTGCTATGATTCTTCTGTGATCCAAAGAAAAAAAGAAAGTCCTTGTGTATGGGAGGCTATCAGTCCAGCATCTATTTTGAATATTAGCTTGCTTCGGTTTTACTGTTTTTTCTTTCTGAGAGAGTAATATAATGAAAATTAATCTTTTTAAAGGAATATTTCATCTACCATATTTTATGATTATTAAACCTATTATGATTGAAGAATTTTATTTCTACTGGGTACCGTTAGTGCTGAGTAAAAAATAAAAATATGGAAAATGTTAATTACATGCAGAGGAAGAAATTTTATGAAGTGCTCAATAATGCATTATTAAAGTGGTGGAGAAACATTAACTTTTGAACCATGACAAAGAAAAAGATCAAACGCTTCCCTGCAGAGCCACAACCTAATGGTGGTTCAATATTTCATGCCCTGTTGCTACAGGCAAGTGACACACTTGTACTGAAAACCCATCATGCTGAGAAAACTGACACTGGTATCTGAAGAGCACAGAGCTGAAGGCACAGGCATCCTTTGGACACTGGCAGCAAATCACTAACTTCTCAGCCAGAGAAAACTGCCCTCTTTGCTTCTTGTCTTGACCCTTAGGCAACCTGGAACTCTACCTGAGCCTTTCCTGTTTTTGTCTGGCATTTTCAGACTAGCTAAAAGTAGATGGGTTTTCTAAGTTCTGGAAATCACAGAACTGGGAATCGATTCTGTTAGTTTTATCCTCATTGCTTCAATATCAGGCTCCAAACAAATCATCAACTTAATTCTTTGACTGCACAATGAGTGACTTAGTCTGTTTTGTTGTGAGCTCAAGGACCTGCTATAGCTTTTCTCTGTTCTGTAAGTAGGCTTATGTATAAATGAAGGTCAGTGTAAAGTGTCTATTATTAGTAGTCCATCAGATAAAGGGAGCTTCCTTTCCACTTCCCAGCAACACCGTCCTCTCTTTAGCACGACAGCAGATGTATCTAGTGCACCCAGGATGCCCCCAGGACCCTGGTGATGAAAGCAGGCAGTTCCCTGCAAGTTCAGAGTCACTCCCCTCTGCCAGCCTCCCACCTGATGCCAAACTGTATCCTTGTCACATTCAGCACCCCTGTGCAGAGGTGCAGCCTGGAGGAGGATTGGGTGAGGGAGCTTATGCCTCCCCACCCCTGCTGCCCCAGAAGCCCTCAGCCATAGTAGAAATAAGAGCCTCAGCTTTCCATGCTGGGGGCACACTCTGGGCCATCATTTTGGACACACTCAGAAATCCCAGTGGAATCGAGCCCTGTTGCCATTGTCCACACAGACCATGAACCCATGTCATGATAGTCTTTCCTCCCTCTCTCCTTGTCCTCTGGGCCTGAAATTACCTGACAAACCAACCCCAACCTCCATGTTCTTAAGTTCTTAGCACCAGGAACCCCCAAATAGTGAACCTACTCACTACTGGTTGCATTTTTCTTTGTTCATAACAGAATAATATTTTAATTTATCTAATAATGATGATTAGTATTTATCCTCTAAATCTTAAGAGCATCTATAGACCTTATATAATAGTTAAAAACCAGTTCTATTAAACTCATTTTATAAATTAGGAAATAAACTATTTCAGATTTAATTTTAATTATGCTACAGTTTCTTACCCTGGTGAAAAAAAAATGTTTTCCAATAGACCCTTCATCAATTATCCTATGACTTATTTCTCTACTAGTCAGTTCTTTAAGGAAATTCCTCTTTATAGTCATTTCTTAACAATGAAAACACAGAAAACTGTAGTATTCTATGCAAGAAGAAATGTCTCATAAAAATGACAACTGGATACCAAAACTCAGATTTTGACCAGACAAGTCACATTGATAAAATATACATATGTTCCACCTAATTAACTATCATATATCATTGTTCATTCATTACATTGATAGGATAGAACCAATCAGTCCTCTGTTCTTTCTATAGGAATGTTAGGCTTTTTAAAATTATTCAACAATAAATCCTTGAAACCAATAAGCCAGAGCAGTTTCATGAATCAGGGTTACTTTAGGAAAAAAAATTTCTGTCTAGCATCCAAATATAATTAAAAAGCAATTAAAATGTTCAATTTCTTGACAAAACCACTCTTCCCCAATAAGAAGGATTACATTCACATTCCAAATGCACAGCAAAACCTAACATCTCTTTTTTCCCAGGCCTATACCTCTGTCTCTCCCACAGGGGTGCTGCTCCCTAAGTAAGTCCATGCTTCACCAATTTATTATGAAAGCTCCCCCAATTCTAACTCCCGCAAAGACTGTTACAAGGTAGACTATATATATATATATATTTCATGAACTGTTTCAAGCACTATAATGTATTAATTCAGTAAGTCCTAACACAACCCTCTGAGGAAGCTCTAATGATTATTCCCGATCCTGATTCTGACCAACTCCCAGGCAGATCTCCAGTCATCTGTCAATCTCTACAGGCTCTAAATAACTGTCATTCTATTCTATGCTTCCTCACCTCTGGCTTCCCTTCTCTTTTCCATTTAGTTCTTATTGCTTAGTAAACATGCAGGACACATTTGAATTGTTAGAATTAGCATACTCTCTTCCCACAATTCTACTGCCATTGTAATTTTGCCATTTCCCCAGAAGTTACTGCCACATTTCTTGTCCTGGTAATGAAGGAGAGGAAAGGAAAACAAATCTAATAATAGGGCATTCACTGACCTGTAGGACAAAGTCAAGTGATCTTATATATATATACGATGGGTAGGTGTTGGAGGACACAGAAAAAATATTTGAGTGTTGCCTGAAATTTTTCTGTATTTGATGCAAAGTGTAAACCTACAGATCCAAGAATCATAACTAATGCCAACCTGAATAAACAAAACCACAGCAACTCACTCTGCAATCACATTCCTGAAAACAAGGCATAAAATGAAAATCTTAAAAGCATCCAGAGGAAAAAATATACAGTCTGTACAGAGGAACAAACAGAACAATGATGGCTGATTATTCTCAGAAGATGGGCTGTATGATCCAGAGAACAACAGGGCCAGGTCGTCAAAGCAGAGAAAAGGGAAAAGAAGAGCTATCAGTTTTATATCCAGTGAAAATATCTTTCAGAAAATGTTAAGATTCATTGCCAATATATATTATATGGTATAAAAATATTAAAGTTGTACAGGCAATATAATAATACCAAATGCAATATGCACGTGCAAGAAGGAATAGCGAGCTCTTGGAATAAATGTGTGGTTAAATATGAATATGTTTTCTCCTTTTAATCCCTTTAACAGATAACTACAAAATAAGTGAATCAAAAATAAAAATTATGACTTTTCATGTTTACAACATGTGTATCACAAAGTAAATGACAGCAGCAGCATGCAGAATATGAGAAGATAAGGAGATTATATAGTATACTGTTCTTACATTGTATGTGAGATATAATTTGAAGGGAGGCTGTAGTAATATAAAAAATATATATATATATATATATATATGATAACCCAAGAGCAACTACTAAAATATAGCATCATTAAAAAGTCAGAAAAAATAACTGAATAGTGGAATGGGGATTTTTTAAAAAATGCATTAATGCATAAGAAAGTGACCAAAGGGGAAAAAAAAATGAACAAAAATAGAGGAAAAATTGGGGGGAAAAATGTAAGCTGGCCTATTTAAACCTGACTATATTAATACATATATTAAGATGAAATAGTCTAAAATCCTTAGAGGGAAAATGATCATTTATAAAAAAGCCAAACTATGTGCAATTTATTAGGAAGTCTACATTAATAAAAAGACACAGCAAAGGTAGAAATAAAAACACAGGAAAGGATATATAATGCAAAGTAAGTCTAGAGCTTTTACATTAATAGCAGACAAAAATGATTTTATAACAAGGGATATTTTATAAATATAGGTGGACAATACATAATGAAAAAAGAGTCAATTTATCAAAAGGGTGCAACAGTCTTCAGTGTATATGCATTTAATAACAGCTTCAAGATAAGTGAAGCAAAAACATAGATTTAAATAAAGAACATGAATCTACAATTATAGTTGGAGAGTTCATACATCAAGGACAGCAGAATACACATTCATTTCAGGAACACACAGAACATTCAACCAAGATAAAATATATTTGGGTCATCAAAAAAATCGCTTAATTAAAAATTTTTGAAATCATCCTTGACCACAACAGAATTAGACTAGAAATTGATAAAAGCCTATGTAGCAAATCCCCAAATATTTGGAGATTAAGCATCTTCTAAATAACCTATGGGTCAAAGTAGTTTTCCCAAGGAACATAAAAAAACATTTTGCACTCAATGAAAATGAAACAGAACATTTAACATAATTTTGCAAGTCAAATCCAGCAATTTATAAAAATGATAGCATATCAAGACTGAGTGGAGTCCATCCCAAGAGAACAAGACTGGATTGACATTTAAAAATCAATGTAATTCATATCAGTAGGGTGAGAATGAAAAATCACATGAACATATCAATAAACACAAATAAAGCTTTCAACAAAAAACCAGTAGTCATTCATGATACAAACTCTTAACAACTGGATGCAAATAGGAGATTTCTTCAACCTAGCAAAGGGCATCTACTGAAAATTCATAGCTAATTTCTCACTTACTGATGAAAGACTGAATGGATTCCTCATAAGATCATGAACGAGGCAAAAACCTACTTTTATAACTTCTATTCAAATTGCAGTAGAGTTCCTAGCCAGTGCTATGAGGCAAAAAAAAAAAGTATGAAAAAAGTTTCATACACTTTATAAAATAAAAAGCATGTACTAAAAGTCTTCAAATCATTTTTAGCCCCCAAATTCAACCTAAATTAAAAAAATAGTACTTTTTAATTTTGTTTTTACAATTTATCATCATTTTCAAATGCACATTCTTAATCAAAATCATGGCGGCAGATGAAAGATGGCAGCTGGGACAAGGAACTCTTACCTTCCTATAGACAACATTTTTTCAAAAATGCCATAGAACCCCTTGTAATTAAATTTGAAGCACAATCAATCTAGTGGTTGGGTGGGTGTGCTTGTTACTCCAAATACAACATTGTTCTATCGATTATCCTTATTTTAACTTTCCCCACTGTATAATCTGCAGATCTCTATTTAATTCTTATGGTCTTAATAAGGTGCATATTCTACATACCAATGCCTGTGTGATATCCTATATTTGTTATTTAAGCACTAAGTAGAATTTTTTTTTTAAATGATTTTTATTTTTTCCATCATAGCTGGTTTACAGTGTTCTGTCAGTTTTCTAGTATACAGCAAAGGGACCCAGTCATACATACATATATACATTATTTTTCTCATATTATCATGCTCCATCCTAAGTGACTAGATATAGTTCCCAGTGCTATAACAACAGGATATCATTGCTTATCCATTCCAAAGGCAATAGTTTGCATCTATTAACCCCAAACTCCCAGCCCATCCCACCCCTCCCCCTCCCCACTAAGTAGGATTTGAGACACATTTGGGGAATATGAGGCAATAAGGGCAATCATTCACCTGTAGTAATTTCTCACAAATGGATGTGCTTGTTTAATGAAACCAAATGAAGATATAATTATGCTACATTTTTTATCTTAATCAGAAATACCACTGACAAAGATACAATTAAATCATGATACTAAGGTCGTTTTACTGGTATTTTACCAAGGCTATTTCTACATTAAGTTTTATTTGAGTGTGCAGCCAAGTCACAGCTTTGAGAGGCTAGAGGAAGACAAATATAGTCAATTCCTCTATTACTCTTAATCATGGATGATTCCACTTGGGATTTTATGTGTCTCATTAAACAATTTGACTGCATTGCTTAGAAAAATTATGAGAATGAATCAGAAAATAACACATGTGAGGATGGTCTGATGTATCTATTGTCAGCAGCCATGGGTCTCTGCATCTGATTTATCCCTTTCTGAAAAAAATGCTTTGGATGAAGAGTTGGGTTAAGTTTACCCTTTTCCTTGTTTATAAGATTTCCTTGTGATAAGTTTTGAATCAAAATCATGTACATAATACATACAGCTACATGAAAGATGTAGCTATGCAGTGAAAAAAAATATTTGGAAAAAAATTCATTATTTAATCAAAAGCTTTGTGTTTGCTCTTCAAGAGTGTAGGTTTTTTAAATCATCTTTTCTTAATGAATTGTCAATTTTTTTAAATTCATAGACTCTAGTAACTAATAAAAATATCCATGGGAAGCCAAATGCTTAGAGAGAAAGCACATTAAAAATCATGTACATTTAAATCAAAACTCTTTTCCATCAGATACTTCAGACATATATTTGATAGAAAATAAAATGATTTTTACAATTTGAGAGTCAAATATCATTTTAAACCTTTGATAAATCATAAAATCACTTAAAACAGTTATCAATATGGAAGAAGAATGGTAGATAAAATAAGACATTTTCATAGCATCTAAATTAAAAATAATTTGGGGACTTAGTAATTCATCAAGACAGATTCATGCTCAATACTTAGGCCATGTAAGGCTTTTAAAATACATATTAATATGACATTTTTATTATTAAAGTACTGTTGGTGGTTCTTTGGAAATAACAGAAAACAAAGAGGAGAAAATTAAATTACACCTTGATTGGCAATATGGCGATCTATGCTTTTGTTTTCTTTTTGTCTTTTTAGGGCCACACCGGTAGCATATAGAAGTTTCCAGGCCAGGGGTCAAATTGGAGCTGCAGTTGGCAGCCTACACCACAGCCACACCAGATCCAAACCACATCTGCAACCTATACTGCAGCTCATGGCAACACCAGATCCTTAATCTACTGAGTGGGGCCAGAGATGGAATTCTATCAGGTTCCCAACCTGCTGAGCAACAAGGAGAACTTCCTGTCGTTCTCCATTTCATGAATATATGCACACAAACATAGCCACCCTCTCCTCCTCCATCCACCGAACACAGGGGCACAAAATTGAAATCTTAAAGAATATACTGAATATTTTGTTTTAAAATGTGCTTTTTTACCCTTCTTAGTCATATGCATATTATATTTTCTTGCCATTATTATTTTCAACATTTTTCAAAATATTTTTCTTACACAATTGCTAACATAACTGCTCACACTGTAAAAGTTTCACAGATATTAAGATTATATATATATTTATCCTGAAATGGCTATTATTAATATTTCAGAGTCTGTTTTCTAGCATTTTCTTCTATATGTATAATTATATTCATTTTATTGTCTGCTTACTTAAATGACTGATGGTAGAACTCTTTCAAAAATCACATGCATATCTCATTTTTAAAACATAATAGAAAATTTAAAATAACTTGAAAAGTAGTACTTTATAAAGCAAACTAGGTACAGCTTATCTGCATTTATACATTATTTAAAAACCTACACTTCCTGTTTTTTGTTTAAAACACAGATTTTAAGAAGTTTGTTTTTTTTTTCCCCAAGGCAAACTACTTCAAATGAAAACAATACTTTTGTGTTGGGCTTCTGTGTGCTGTCTATCACTCAAAAACTAAATATTCTCCAAATGATACAAACTATTTTTCAGTAATTCAGTACACTCTCAGCAATTTATGCATCTTAGGAGATTAATTCATTCTATCAGACTGTTGATCAATATTAACCACATCAGAGTAAAAATCATTTCATCGTTCATGCAAAATTCCATTCCCGTTGACACCACACATTCATACTCCCAGCCATGAATATTACTTTTATGAAGCAAAAAAAAATACTGTTAAAGAATGGTAGAATATTAAATATGTAGATATACAGTTGTCACATTTAATAATTCACCTCTTTACTGAGGAATTTCACTGTATGCAAAACGAAAGATATATATACTGATTAATGAAAATACTTGGATTTACCTTAGCTGTCAAGTTGGTAACAATGGTACTCCATTTTGAGTCTGTGTTCCATGTAGATGTTTGAGATGGGAACAGTAATTTCCATTTAAGTCTCTAATTGGTGTAGAGTGACAGCCCTAGCTGTTGGCCATAAAGGAAAACTCAACTCCCGCCATCGCAAATAATTAAAGTAGACAGCCTGAAAAGAAAGCCACAGGGATGACCAGCTCATCCCAACTCTGGTTGTCCAGGGGCCCACGTGGATTTCCAGTTAATGACTCAAGGAGGGGAGACGGGCCAGTAGCATTAATCATCTCAAGTTATCCCTCCACAGGCAATCCATTCTTGCCAAAGCAACCTTCTTTGTCCCCGAGCCCCTGCACTCAATTTGCTTATTCCCACCTCTGGGCCATGGCCCAAGGTCTTTAAGCTCCTCCATTATTTCAGAGCTCAAATCAAAACCAATCTCCTGCCAATTGCATTCAACACACTCAGATTTGACTGTATTGTTTTATATGAACCTTACATAAATGTGTAAGGTTCCTTCAAAACATCAATAATTTAATGAACTTTCAGCATGCTGTTTTTTTTTTTTTTCTCTTGAGCTAGGAGGGAAAGTAATGTGCTCTGTAATTATAAGTTTCCATGTAGTAAAGCTCTGTATACATTAGTTTATTGACCGAATAGCTGAACTATATTGCACTAATAAAAAGGCAGGTTCAGAGCCTTATTTTTACTGACCCAGGTTTACCAGAATGAATAAAATATTCATCTTCATGAAACATTTCATATTATTTACACTCAAAAATGTACATAAAAGCTCTTATGGAATACTCAGAATATATGTGGAAGTTAGAGAAGTTTTTATCAACCATTTTATAACTGGGGGCTGGGTTTTACAGTTGGCAGTTTGAAAATTGGGACGATGTGATATAGGAAGGTGACTACGTTAATGTATGAATAGTGACTAAAAGTGGCATTAATGGAAGTTTTCCAGCTCTTTAAACCATAAATCATAAATTCCTACACAGGGTATAATTCAAGTAATTTTCTATGTGAGGTTCTCACTGTACAGGGATAAATCACTTCTTGTCATCTTACATGATGTTTTAATGAAGAAAATAAAAAGGTAAAATGTCTGAGTTACTAGTACATACAAAAATCTATCAAATTAAACAAGAGTGACTACTAATGTACCTCATGTCTTATGCTGATCTGAGTGCACGAAAATATAGCACCTCTGAGGAGCTTCCGTGTAATAATTGTTACTTAACAGTTTTCATTTCTTCTATGAGAGATGTTATCATGTAATTTATAATTTAGAGAATGATAAGGGTCATATTCTTCTTAAATCCTTAATTCTGACATGTAGAGAAAATGAATGACAATACTGTTATTATAAGTGTTGGATATAAGTAGTCTAGTTATTAAGTCCGTGCAATCAGAAAATTATGTGGCTTGGTTTTGGAGACTAAATCTGGGTTCCACTTGATCTTTAGGTATCACTGAGCTTAGATCTAGACAGCTGGTAAATATTTAGCAAATATTACTTCCATCTGTCTTCCACTCTCCTAATAATACTGTTCTTAGAAAACCCAAACAAATGTACTCCCTGGAGTCACTTACCAAGACCATTTGCAAGTTCACACAACTCTGGGCTGGCACACCCCATAGACATGCAGTAAGCTCACAGTGAAGTTGTCACAGATCTAACCCTTGTGTAATCAGCTCCCCTTCAGTTATAAAACGTGCAAGAAAAGATCTTCGTTTGGTGAATTGTAGAAATTCTCAATAGCCACTGTGTCCATTAGTTATCTCAGGGGACATGTGAAAAATAGTACAAGATTAAATGTGTCTCTCTCCTTCCTCCTCTTTATTTGTATGTTAGCTCTCATAGCAACTCTACAGTCCACTTCCACAAACTTGGGTACTTGGGTGCAGGTTAAATCAATGAAGAACTGCTGATTTATTATTCTGATCAGGCTTATCAATCAGCTCTTCATCATCGATGAGCTTGGATGCTAATAAGATTGATCCTAATTGAGCCAGAATTCTGTTCAGTTGTCTCTGGTTTCTAAGGCCATCTTCATTGTCATGTCTGGAATTTCTGTTAAATACTCTTAAAAAGTGAAACTAATTTTGGACATAGGGTCTGCTTAGATGATACCGAGAGCAAGGTAGACTCCTGTTCTTTATGGCTTTATAGGTTGTGGCATTTCCCCTCCAGCAGCCTGTGAGTTCCTCATACCTGGACCACGCCTCATTTTTCTTTGAGTTTTTCACCTGCACATACCAGGTGGCTGAACAAAGGTAACAAATAAAACGTTCTTGAATGATACAAACTGGGTCAGGACATAGCCTTGTATCCATGTTGGACTAATTGGCTCTAATGCAAGAGCTAAATTATAAAAAGAAAAAACAATTTGAATACATTTGACCTTTCCTCCTTACTTTAGGAATTGTTCAGTATTCTAATGCATACAAAAGAAACAAATTGGATTGCAAACATTTTCAGTATTAACTTTTTACTGAAATCTCCTGAGTAAACACTAGGCACTTACCAATAGCAAAATAATTTAAAAATTGTATATTCTAATATATTTTCCAAAGTATCATACACTATTCTGACTCTCATCTCTTCTCCTCTCACAGGCCCCCAAAACTGTTTTCCCTCACACACATACACACGCACTGATGTACTGCTTTTACCCACTTATTTCAAAAATTATACTAAAATGTCTCAAACAGTTTAAAACGGTTAAAGTGATTTAACAATGCCTTCAATTTGAAAAAAAAACTTATTTTAAAACTGATAAAGCATGGTCCCATTTGTTTTTATTGTCATTACTCTAACAGGTGGATCTAAGAAGATGTTGCTGTCGTTTACGTCAGAGAGGGTTTGGCCTATGTTTTCCTCTAAGAGTTTTATAGTGTCTGGTCTTATATCTAGGTCTTTAATCCATTTGGAGTTGATTTTTGTGTATGGTGTTAGGGAGTGTTCTAATTGCATTCTTTTCCATGTGGCTGTCCAGTTTTCCCAGCACCAATTATTGAACAAGCTGTCCTTTCTTCATTGTATATTCTTGCCTCCTCTGTCATAGATTAGTTAGCTGTAGGTGTGTGGGTTTAATTCTGGGCTTTGTACCCCATTCCACTGATCTATATTTCTGTCTTTGTGCCATTACCATATGGTTTTGATAATTGTTGTTTTGTGGTATAGTCTGAAGACCTGGAGCCTGATTCTCCAGCTCCATTTTTCTTTTTCAGGATGTCTTTGGCTATTCTGGGTCTTTTGTGCTTCCAAACAAACTTTAAAATATTTTGTTTGAGTTCTGTGAAAAATGTCCTTGATAATTTGATATGGATTGCATTGAATCTGTAGATTGCCTTAGGTAGTATAGTCATTTTGATAACTTAAAAGTTTCTGCTCAGTGAAGGAAACCCTAAACAAAATGAAAAGACAACCCACAGAATGGGAGAAAATCTTTGCAAGTGAATCAACTGACAAGGGATTCATCTCCAAAATTTATAAACACCTTCTGCAGCTCCATACCAAAAAGACAAACAACCCCATCAAAAATGGGCAGAAGATCTATACAGACTGTTCTCCAAAGAAGACATACAGATGGCCAAAAACACATGAAAAGATGTTCAATATCACTCATTATTAGAGAAATGCAAATCAAAACCATGATGAGGTACCACCTTCCACCAGCCAGAATGGCCATCATCCAAAAGTCTACAAACAATAAGAGCTGGAGAAGGTGTGGAGAAAAAGGAACCCTATCACACTGTGGGTGGGATTGTAAATTGGTGCAACCACTGTGGAAAACAGTATGGAGATGACTCAGAAAACTAAACATAGAACTACCATTTGTTCTAGCAATCCCACTCCTGGCCATCTATCCAGAGAAAACCACAACTCACAAAGACACATGTACTCCGATGTTCACTGCAGCACTCTTTGCAATAGCCAAGACATGGAAACAACCTAAATGTCCATTGACAGAGGAGTGGATCAAGAAGATGTGGTACATATACACAATGGAATATTACTCATCCATTGAAATGAATGAAATACCAGCATTTTTAGCAACATGGATGGACCTAGAAATTATCATGCTAAGTGAAGTCAGCCATACAATGAGACACCAACATCAAATGCTTTCACTGACACGTGGAATCTGAAAAAAGGACAGACTGAACTTCTTTGCAGAACAGATGCTGACTCACAGACATTGAAAAACTTATGGTCTCTGGAGGAGACAGTTTGGGGGTGGGGGGATGTGCTTGGGCTGTGGGATGGAAATCCTGTGAAATTGGATTGTTATGATCATTATACAACTACAGATGTGATAAATTCATTTGAGTAATTAAAAAAAGAAAAAAAAAATTAAAGTGATGAAGCAAAGGATTTTGCATTAATCAGTATAACATACACTGAATCTTATTTTATCTCTTTTTCTGTTCAAAGAGCAGAAGAGGGAGATTAATGAGCTTTTATCATACAGGTGCATTTTAGACAGATTCATTATTTTTTTGGCTGTGCCCACAGCATGCCGAAGTTCCCAGGCCAGGGACTGAACTTATACCACAGCAGCGACCTGAGCCACAGTAGCCACAATTCTAGATACTTAAGCCATTGAACCAGAAGTTCATTTTTACATTATGTGAAAATCCAAATGGATGAGTCTGGTGATTAGGGGGAAAATAATGCTATTTTTGTTTCCTTCCACCAGACACTTAAACTTTTTTAAAATATTTCTCCGACTTTATGCAGGATACTGAATATGTATACTTTTTTTCAGGATATTAGAAAGCAAAAAATGTATGGACTTTTTAAAAAGATTTAGTTTTTTTCTTACTACTTAGAGGTATGTTCCCATTGGAATAGGAAATTCAAAACCGTTTTTCACTTTCACAAAATAGTGAATTCTAATTACAATAATGTAGAAAACATGCAATAAATTATATCTGCCCTTAAGGTTACATTTCAGCATCCACAAACTTTACAATTGTTATTAGTTCATTGTATTCCACTTTTTTATTCAGCAATTACCATTAAAATTCCACCCTAAATGAGTAATGTTCTTATAAGTTTACTGAACAGGCTTTTTGAGGATTCCTTAACAATATACAAAATGTCAATATAAATGGTGAAATACTTTCTTGTTTGAATGCTCTTAACCGGCCACAGTGCTAATTAAACTGCAATAAGCTGGACTTTAATTGTGAGTCTTGACTGATTTAATATGGTTAACATCTGCCACTGTCCCTAGACTTAGAATTAAGACCCTACATATCCAGGTCTTATTACATAGCTTAAGCAGCGTTACGAGAAACAAACCAAGTACCATTGGAAATGTCAGTGCTGACGCACATGATGCAGAAAAAGCTGGACACCCACGTGTCTACAATTGTTCCTTTAGTAGCAGAACAGCAAGAAAGCTGCATCAGCCAAGCTGATGTGCACATGTTTAACTGAGCCACAAAACTTGAGAATTCAAGAGAAGCTCTTCCTTTGGGTAGATTGTTCTGTCCTGTTCTTGGTCTTTTGATACAAAAAGAGACCAAGCCACAGCTGAAACAATGTCTACAACCATCTGTATGTGAGATTCACACTAGTGTTCTCAGTACACTGGCCATAAAGTGACCTTATTTCAGCAGCATTACTCTGAGTCTGAGTATTCAAAGAGACCTATGACAGTGAGGTTCATTGCTATGAGATTGGGGTTATAGGAATGAGATTGTGCGGTGTTCTTCTTTGCCCCACCTGTCGGTCTACATCTGTGTCATTTCTATCTCTAAAAAATTATTTTTAGATTCAACATTTATAGTTGGAATCTGTGGTTTATTTTTTTTTTTCTCTTTCCTGTACTAAGATCCTTGAAAACCAAAACCATATCTTCTGTCACACTGAAAAGGAGTACAAAGGCAGATAAAAGATTTCATTAAAGATAAGCCAGTCTTCTGCTCAGGTCTCAATCTCACATTGTCTATTTAAAATTACTGAGTCTAGAGCCTCTCCTTACCTATCTGCTCTGTGTGGATCCAGATGAAAGCTTTCTAGTGCCATGCCCTTTCATGCTGCAGTTCTTAGAGAAAAATGAGCTCTACAAGGTAAAAATGTACTCTGTTGCAGCTTTTCACCAACTGTTACCTACACTTGGGACAGTAGGTTGAGCCAGTTAATGGCATTGACTGCTCCTGACCTTCCTCCCAAAGAAGTTTATTAAACAAGTTAACTATAAATCAGTAAGAATGGAATTGAGCATGGGCAGCCATAATTTTTGAAATGGCCACAATCTAATGAGTTGTGAGGTTTAAAACTTTCAATTTAAACAAACACTTGCAGAATAGCTGGAATGAGTAAAATGGTAAGTCTGACATTTCAGCAAGAGCCAAAGAATTGGGAGGGGGCTTTGTCTCCTGTTTATTCCCACTTCTCAAAATGTTTGACATTTAAGGAAAACATTTATTTAAAACTTCCAAAACAAAATGTAGCCAGAGCCTAAAAACATTTATTATGCAACTCTCAACTTTTTTAGTGTTGTCTTCTTTCTTTTTTTCCTTTTTTTTCTTTTTTGGCCACCCCATGGCATATGGAGTTCCTGGGCCAGGGAATCATATCCAAGCCTCAGTCAATACCTCAGCTGCAGCTGCTGCAACACCAGATCCTTAACCCACTGTGCTGGGCTACAGATCCCATTGTGCCACAGTGGAAACTCCCATGTCTTCTTAAATGTGAGTGGTTGATGCTTTGAAAGGGAAGAAGATGTTAGCTAAAAGTTATCTGTGGTAAACATTCCATAAGTTCCTAGGCTTTCAAGATCTATCTAAAGTGGTGACAAATATAAAAACTTTATTTTAGAAATCACAAACAGATAAGATTTTCCCTTCGGTAATTAGCACTATGGTTATTTAACCCCTATAAGTGATATAATAGTCTACTGGAAATTTTTACTGGTACATTTTACGTTATTAATAAACTTATCAAGAGTGAGTCAAATTACTTATATGCATTGTAACTTGTAACTGATTTTTCTCTGAAATTATTAGGTTGTAAAAAATAGAAGTGGTTAAACCTCAAAATAAATACTGATTTTTTTAAAAAAAAGTAAAAATTTATATAAAATCTTGGCCCTTTGTTTAGAATCATTTCATAGAACATGTATAACCATTGTCCTCAACAGAATAGCAATGATTTTTAATGTTCTGGCACTTCTTTTGCAGATATTTTTAGTATCTGCAATACCCCTGAGGAAGGAACTAACCCCAAACAACACAGATCCTTTCTCAGAGATGATTTCTCACAAACTAACATAGAAAACTTCGCTCTAATTGTAAAAAAAAAAAAAAAAAACACTAAAAAATAGTCAACAAAATACACTTGAATAGGAAATTTATGATTTTTATTTGCACAAATAGTGTTCAAATAAGATACTTTTCCTTTTAAAGATAAAATAATATACTGACACATTTTCCATCTTATTTAAAACAAACACATCCGAACAGACAGGAGGCCAGTCCCTGTCAACTGACATTAACTGTGAATTTTGACACTTGGTTACAGGGTCCCGCACAGGAAAAAACACCTATACTTGACCTTTTCTCTGTGCCCCTCACTCCAGCATATGCTTCTCACAGAGGGAGTTGAAGTGTAGCACTCAGTTTCAAAGATTTTTGGGACTGTTCTGGGTTTGCAGTTCAAGATGGCCACACAGGAAGACCTTGAACTCTCTTCCTCCAATGGATGCAACAACCATACCCCTACCTGGGGAACAATTTCCTTGGGCAAAAACCTACAGACTGGCAGAGCAACCCCCTGACAGGAGGCAAATGAAGAAGAAAGCACATAGGAGCCAAATGGAAGCACAAGGCACAACCCCACCCTAAACCCCACCTCCAGCTCCACAACCCACGGAGCTGCACCTCTGGAGCCAAGGGTCCCTCCCACATTGGTCACTCAACTTTTAGGACAAGCACCTGAGACTCTGGCTTTGAAGACCAAGGGTAGGGGGCCTTGCCCACCAAAGACAGGGGCTGTGTGAGCTGAGAAACTCCCCCTAAAGGGCTCATGTGCAGAGACTCACCCATCCTGGGGGCACAGTGCAGAAGCAGCCCTTGGAAAATACCCAGACTATGTGAGAGAGATTCAGTTGCCAAATTTAAAGCCTTTGTTTGAGGGGCAGGGAGCTGCAGAACCACCTGGCTGCTCACCCTCTGTCTCTGTCTTGCTACAAACTGAGGGCAGCATTTTTTTTTTTTTTTGGCCCTCTTTGTGCTTCCTCTGCTGCACTTCAGAGCACCGCTGTCTCCCAGAGGTGAGCTTCCACACACATATGGTGCACATGTTTTTATGTCTGGTGACCTAGTTTTTATGGCTTTGACTCAGGGGATACCTTTGATCACCTGGTTCTGGAGGCCAGGGGCTTAGTTCCTGGGTCTCATGGAACTTTAAGCATCAGAGGGCAAGCACTCTCAGGAGACTGACACCCATCAGCCGAGACCAATTAATGTAGATTTTCCATGCTATGTGTTGGAAGAAATAGCATTGTTAAAATTCCCTTACTGCCCAAAGCAATCTGCAGATTCAATGTAACCCCTATCAAAATTTCAATGGCAACTTTCATAGAAATAGAACAAACGATTCTAAAATTTTATGCAACCATGAAAGACCCCAAATAGCCGAAGCAATCTTGAAAAGGAAGAACAAAGCTGGAGGCCCCAAGCTCCCAATTTCAAACTATATTACAAAGCTATAATAATCAAAAATAAGCACATGGATCAATGGAATAGACAAGAGAGACCAGAAACAAACCTCTGCAGATATGGTTAAGTAACTTATGTCAAAGCCTAGAATACAAAGGGCAGAAGGACAGCCTCTTCAATAAACACGGCTGGGAAAACAGGGTAGCCACATGCAAAAGAAGGAAACTAGATTCCTACCTCACATCACACACAAAATAACTTGAAATGGATTAAAGACTTAAATATAAGACTGAAACCCCTAAAACTCCTAAAAGAAAACATAGGTGGGTTAGATCCTTGACATCAGTTATGAGGGTGATTTCTTGGATCCTACACCAAAACAAAAACAATCAAGTGAGACTACATCAAACTAAGAAAAAAAAAAAAAAGCTTCAGTACAAAAGAAGAGACCATCAGTAAAATGAACAGGCAACCTACTGAATGGGGAAAATATTTGCACAACACATCTGATAAGGGGTTAATGTCTAAAATATGCAAATAAATCATGACACTCAATAGCAGGAAAACAAACAATCCAATTTAAAAATGGGCAGAGGAGTTCCCGTCGTGGCGCAGTGGTTAACGAATCTGACTAGGAACCATGAGGTTGTGGGTTCGGTCCCTGCCCTTGCTCAGTGGGTTAACGATCCGGCGTCGCCGTGAGCTGTGGTGTAGGTTGCAGACGCGGCTCGGATCCCACGTTGCTGTGGCTCTGGCGTAGGCTAGTGGCTACAGCTCCGATTCGACCCCTAGCCTGGGAACCTCCATATGCCGCAAAAGCGGCCCAAGAAAATAGCAAAAAAAGAAAAAAAAAAAAAGGAGTTCCTATCGTGGCGCAGTGATTAACGAATCCGACTAGGAACCATGAGGTTGCGGGTTCAATCCCTGCCCTTGCTCAGTGGGTTAAGGATCCGGCATTGCCATGAGTGGTGGTGTAGGTCGCAGATGCGGCTCAGATCCTGAGTTGTTGTGGCTCTGGCACAGGCTGACGGTTACAGCTCTGATTAGACCCCTAGCCTGGGAAGCTCCATATGCCATAGGTGTGGACTTCAAAAGACAAAAATTAAAAATGGGCAGAGGATCCGAATGGACATTTTCCCAAAGACAACATACCAATGGCCAATAAGTACATGAAAAGATGCTCAACATCCCTAATCATTAGGGAAATGCAAACCAAATCCAAATGAGAAATCACCCCACACCTATTACACTGGTTGTCAAAAAGGCAAGAAATAAAATGTACTGTTGAGGATGTGGAGAAAAGGCAATCTTTGTGCCTTATTGGTAGGAATGTAAATTGGTGCAGCCACTATGAAAAATAGTATGGAGGTTCCTCAAAAAATTAAAATAGAACTACCATGTTCCACTTCTAGGTATTCATCTGAAGAAAAAAGCACAATTACTAACTCGAAAAGATATATGAAACCCTCACTCATATTCACTGCAGCATTATTTACAATAGCCAAGATATAGAAACCACCTTGAGTGTCCATCAATACATGAATAAAGAAGATCACGATCATGCACACACAGTAATATTATTCAGCCATAAAAATGAATGAAGTCTTGCCACTTGCAGCAACATGGATGTACCCTGAGGGCATTATGCTAAGTGAAATAAGTCAGACAGAGAAGGATAAATACTATATGATATCACTTTTAAGTGGAAGCTTAAAACTCAAACACAGAACAGACTGGTGCTGGCAGAGGCAAAGGGCAAGGAAAATGGGTGAAGGAGTTAAAAGGTACAAATTTCCAGTTGTAAGTCATGGGGATATTATACACAGCATGGTAAGTCTAGTGAATAATACTGTATTGTATAATTGAAAATTATAAAAGTGGATCTTAAAAGTCCTCATCACATGAAAAAGTTATTTAATTATCTATGGTTATGAATGTTAACTAGACTTATTTTGGTGGTCATTTCACAACATAAACAAATATTGAATCATTATGTTGTACACATGATACCAGTATCACATTGTATATCAATTAATTTCATTAAAAATATTTTTCCAAACAATGTCTAGATTTAAATATACATACATACAAACACACAGGGACACACTTTTTACCTAGAAGATGATTTCTATCTTAATATTTTTTCTCTTAATAGATAATTTTAGAAAATATTCATTCTGTCTGTATTTGTATACAGACAAATACCTCTTTGATGAAAGAAATATCTCATCAAGGGTATAGAGTCAGTTAAGTAAGATCTAGACATGAAATGTTCAGAACTGTGGCTGTGGTTAACAATACTGTATTGTGTACTCAAGAGTTACTAAAAGGGTACATTTTTATAGTAATGGCAGACAAATGAGGTCATGTTTGGTTCCAAGGCCATTGAAAAAACATTCCATTTTAATAAAAAAAACAAAAACCCAAAGAACAGTAACTTTAAAAAAAATGGCTTCTTTCAACAAACATTTATTACCATTTTAACCTTAGTATTTCCTTTCCCTCCTTACTTCAATAACTTATATTGGTGGATGCTGAAACTGACTGGCAGAACTTTGCGTAGAGCCTGTGCCTATGAAGGCACCAGGAAAACTTTATGCAGGTGAAAGAACCCTGCTTTGGACATCCTGCCGTGGCTCAGTGGTTAACAAACCTGACTAGGAACCGTGAGGTTGAGGGTTCAATCCCTGGCCTCGCTCAGTGGGTTAAGGATCCATTGTTGCCCTGAGCTGTGGTATAGGTTGCAGACGTGGCTCAGATCCCACATCGCTGTGGCTCTGGTGTAGGCCAGTCACTACAGCTCTGATTAGACCCCTAATATCCATATGCAGAGGGAGCGGCCCTAGAAAAGATAGAACACTGCTTCACTTTACACTTTCTTTTTACAAAAGGATCTAATTAATTCAGCAGTCCTTGGTGTTTGAAAAGTGAGGGCTACGTTTGCGGGTGACTACAGCCACCTACACACTTTGTGATACACTTTGTCCAGGAGAAGAAATCATTTGATTATAACTCAACCCAGGGAATTAAAAGAAAAAGGGAAAAGCACCAAAGACAGAGGGATATCATGATGGCATTTGCACCACAGTGTTATGTGCTATCAGGCTGCCTTTTTGTATCTACTATCTTGATTTTCTTTTCCATTTCACTAAATTAACTGTTTCCACACTCTTTTCTCAGTAGCTTGAGTGAAATCTAATTTATAATAGACAAATAAACGTATGGAAACTTTATTTACTTATTTCTATTATACTTTTCTAATCATGAACCTCCACTAATGAACTAGGCAAGTTTAATAAAAAAAAAAAAACTGGATACTGCAATTGTTCAATCAAAAAAGACAATTTTAATTGTGATAAATCTGATCATCAGGTTTTTAAAAGTTATGTTAAATCAAAAATAAGAAAAAAAAAATCAATGGATTGCAAAAAACCTGATAGTTGACACAAAAAAATGTTTTTAAGTTAAACTAAGTTAAACTTTAAATATGATAATAAAGAAGTATTTATATTTATGGAATTATCTTGTAAATTTTTATTGTCAGCAACACTTCTCTGCATTTAAAAACATGCTAATTCCTAGCAACATTTTAAATACACAGGCATGCACAATGTTATGTACACACACAAATATACCACAAGTATCTAAGATATCACATTGTAATATGTATCGATATTAAGACAAGATTTTCTTTCAGGTAAGTAATACTGAGTTTTCAATCTTTTAAATTTAAAATATTTGACAGTTTTTATATTATTTTTGGTATTCTATGAGATTAAATGAGAATTTTTAGGTTTTTCTGATAAGTTAAGGGTACAAATACATATTGACTATCCTCTGTTACACAGTAATGCCCTCCTTTGCCATAGAATAGTTGGACTATTTTGTCCTAAAACATAGCCAAGGTGATTTGCTTATTCTGTGACACTTTAATAGTATTAGCTTAGTCCTCCCATTTATTTGCACTTATTGGACTAGTCTAAAGAAGATTCAGCATTTGACTATTAGAGATTGAGGGAAATGAAGGCTCTAATGAATTAAAGATTCACAATCTTATAATCACCTAATCTTTTATTCATAATGGTTTCTACTGCTTCTCAATTTTAAAAAACTATAAAAGTGAAACAAAATGGCAGATGCTAAATTCTCTCTTATAAAAATAAAACAAAGCAAAATTAAAGTACTTTAAAAGATGTTAATTTATACTGACCTTAATTGCATTTATTTTTTTCTTGTAATGTTTCACTTACAACTGCAAGTCAAGTCTTTCTAATAACTTGCATTATATAAAATCAAATGATCTAGTTAATAAAATTATTTGGAGATCATGTTAGAATCTGAATCAAACATTAAACTAGAAGAAGCTTAGTAAGTGCTTTTATTAAATGAAAAACACAAATTAATGTAAAATATAATCAGTATGATGAAGCATGTTTACTCATTCATTCAACAAATATTTATACCTATTACTATATTAGGTATATAATAATAAAACATAAAGAAATACTCTCTACCCTCATAGAGCACTTCATTCTACCAAGAAAAAAGATAATATGTATGTAAACTGCACATTATATACTATGATAAGTGTTGATGGGACTGGATAGCAAGAGAAAAAATAGGAGGCATTCATTGGGTAAGGGTGCAGGGGTTGCAGTTTTAATGTTAAAGCATAAAAAAGAAAATACATTATTGCATATAATTGGTGTTTACAGGCATGTGTACACAGAGTATGAGGAAAAGGACACAAGCATCCTCTGTATGGAACACCCACAGAACATACAAGCAGATCACTGGTTAGGGGGAGTGGATTAGCCAGTAAGGTCAGAAGTGGGAGATAATACAGATTTCAAAAATAAATAGAATTTTAAAAAATAGCAATAAAGATGCCTAAATATCCTGCAGCCTTGGCACCACCAAGTTGAAAATCATCTCTTAAGCCATATCACAAGGTCCAAATTTAAATATGAATGTTCTAGAGTTCCTGTTGTGGCTCAGTGGTTAACGAACCATGTGGTTGCGGGTTTGATCCCTGGCCTTGCTTAGAGGGTTGGGGATCCAGCGTTGCCGTGCATTGTGGTGAAGGTCACAGACATAGCTTAGATCCTGCATTGCTGTGGCTGTGGTATAGGCCAGCAGCTGCAGCTCTGATTTGACCCCTAGCCTGGGAACTTCCATATGCTGTGGGTATGGGCCACAAAAAAAAAAAAAAAAAAAGACAAATGACAAAAAAATAAACAAATAAATATGAATGTCCTTATCATATATACAAATATTCTGTATATATACCTAATAGGTTGTCATTTGACTCTAATTAAAATAAAATAGTATATTGTGCACAAATGCACATATACTTTGCTATGTAACTTGACCTCTTTGGTCATTATAGAAAAAGCTGAATCAACTTTCCCAATTGTATTACTTAACTACTGCTGTGTAACAAAATTCCCCCCAGTATAGCACCTTGAAACCACACACATTATTTCAGAGTTTCTGAGGGTGAGTAATCTAGAAGCAGCTAGTCTGATGGTGTTGCCTCAGGCTCCGTCACAGGGCTGCAGTAAAAGTGTCAGCACCAGGGCTTGACTAGGTGAGGGTTTACTCCCAAGCTCTCTCAACTGGACCCTCTACACAGGGCTCCCTCACAACATGGTGCTGGTCCTCTCAGAGTGAGTGGTTCACACATAGAGACAGTGTGTGCATGGTAAGAACTGGTCTTTTATAACCTCATTTCTCCTCTTGGAAGGGACAACACATCCTTTCTCCTACTCTATACTTTGTGAGTTAGCAAATCCAGTCCCCACTCAAAGGGGGAAGATAATATAGGCACATGAATACCAGGATCATTGATGGCTATCACCTTTGAGGCTGCCTGACAAATCAAGTGACTGTGCCTGCTTCTCTAGAATTGCAGGTCTCTTTATATAATTTGATTCCCCAGCATTTACCCTTGGTCTGATTATTTTTGTATTGGTGTGCTATCTTATCTCATCCTCCTTTTTGTGAATTCAAGAAGGAACACATTCTGTTATTTAAAAATGCCAAACAACACTTGATATTAAATCATTCCAAATTCTCTTGCATTTGAGATAATGAAACATGAATCACTATTTCAGTCTGTTTCTCTTTTAATGTGTATGGTTTAACACTATTTTCTGCAATATTGGTAATAATATGCAAGTGTCCCTTGTTATAATTAGCCCTGTGGAGGACAGTGGCTCCTGAAGTGTGTCTATTCTGTATCTGTACAGCTTGGGTTTTCAATCCTGATTCTACCACTTACAGCATCACTTAATCTCTTGAAATTTCAGTTTCCCCATGAATGTAACAGGATCTAAGTGGGTTGTTTTTGGAATGTGAGAAACTCTGAGCTTGCTGCCTGTCCAGGGAAGGTGTACAGAGGACATTTGCAATCATCATGATTACTTCTGTGTGAAAGGCCAGTGTCTGTCCTTTCAGAAAATCTTTTAGCTAGAAACTTCTAATATTTGGAAGTAATGGAGTAACTGCTCCATTTCTAAGAAAATGTATCATAACATTAGAAGCCAGGGAGGAAATAAAATTCATCTTCATTAGTTACATCCGTTCATCGGAAAGTGGAGTTTCACAATTTTGCCTCAGTTGATAATGAATATCTGCACTATTGCTTTTCATATGCCTCGGTTCTATCTCATGACAGGCTATGAGCTTTTCTTCTGTATAGGGACCTTTTTTTTTTCTCCTGTTCATTCCACCAAAGCATCAAACTCTTCCAGAATCACCCCAAATGCTATACTTGGAAATTGCAGCAACACAAATTATCACTAACTTTTTGATCCTTATGATGACTCTATTAAAAACAAAACAAAAAAAAAACCAGCCACTGATCACTGATTGCCATCAACAAATGAATGGGGCATATTTGAGTGTCCAGGTGCATAAATATTAACTGATTTCTTGGTCACCTGCTATGCTGTTAATATTCACACTCAGTATTTCACACATAATTGAATATTGGATGTTTTTAACCTATGCAGATCCCTGAGTGGGAATCTAATCCCCATTAACAGGAAATTTACAGAAAATGAGGTTTTATATATAAGTAAAGACCATTAATATTAGTATCATCTTATTTTGCTAAAGTAATTTTGGATATAATGATATTATTAAATATAATAAAATTATAATGATTCATAGCATACAAATAATTTGATGGCCACACAAATCTTCCACATGGATGTTAACAGAAGCTTTATTCATAATTGCCAAAATTTGGAAGCAACAAAGAAGTCCTTCAGTTGGCGAAGTGACAAATAAACTGTAATATATCCAGACAATGGAATATTATTCATCACTAAAAAGAAATGAGCCATCAAGCCCTAGAAAGACATGGAGGAATCTTAAATGGATGCTCTTTCAGGCAGCTACTTTTTCAGGCAGAAAAGTGTCTCTAATGAATAGATGTGTCAAAACTGTCAGGTAATGAGAACAACAGATAACACCTGTCATTTCAGCTCACAGGATAGATGGTCAAAAATATCCTTCAATTACAGACAAAAGGAGCACAATGGCTTCAGGTTATAAAGGCTCCACTGGAACCATGATTGCTTCTACCATGATTTATCACTATTTAGAGAGAAATTAACTTCATAAAATCTGATGGCAAACACTGTAACACTGAAATGTGGGGTTTCTGGCAAATGTATTCTGCTTCTTATATTTTAGAACCATTTGATTGTATTTGGAAAGTAAAAAAAAAAAAAAAAACTTTATAGGTCTCAAATTTTCTCCCAAGTATATACTATAAAGCAGCTTTAATTGGTTAACATGAATCTATGTACTTGAATTTAAGTAAAATTTCATAGGAGAATGCCCACTGAATTGTGAAAAAATAAATGTGGTACAGAACATCTATGAAAGGTTTGGATTTGCTTGCATTTCTCTGCAAGTTCCTCGTTGCTTCCCTGCTTCATGCTAGTTTGTAGCAGGAATTTGTTACATACACATTTTTAGCTGACTAAACTCTTTCCTACAAAAAGGAATGGAGAATTTTATTTTTTATTTTGTCTTTTTTCCTTTTCTGGGGCCACTCCCTTGGCATATGGAGGTTCCCAGGCTAGGGGTCTAATTGGAGCTGTAGCCACCGGCCAACGTCAGAGCTGCAGCAACGAAGGATCCTAGCTGTGTCTGCAACCTACACCACAGCTCATGGCAACGCCGGATCCTTAACCCACTGAGCAAGGCCAGGGATCAAACCAGCAACCTCGTGGTTCCTAGATGGATTCATTAACCACTGAGCCACAATAGGAACACCAAGGAATGGAGAATTTTAAAATGAACTTCTCAAAATTCTTTTCAGCTTATTATCTCTTGGACATAACACTTTGTCCTTCTTTGCTTTGTATTTCCTTGGTTTACTTCTGATTTTCTAAAAGTTGACTAGCTTGTACAAAGTTCACATTTAATCCAACCCGCTGAGGTCTTCAAGAATGACTTCTTAAGAAGGGAGAAAAAATAGGCAGAGGACTTTTAAGGCATTGAAACTGCTCTGTACAACACTGGAATGATAGAGACATGTCACTATACCTGTGCCCCAACCTATAGGGTGTACCACACCAAGAGTGCCCCTTGGTAAAGGGTGGAATTTAGGTGATAGTGACATGTCAGTGGAGGATCATTGGCTCGAACAAATTTACCATGTGATGGGGATGTGTGTGTATAAGTGGGAAGGCACTATGTGGGAAATCCCTGTACCTTCCCCTCAATTTTGCCTATGAGCCCAAAACTGCTTTGAAAAAAAATAAAATCATTTAAAGAAAAAAAATGAATACTTTTTAAGTAGATAACAGCCAACATGAACATTTTCCAAATCTACATCTATTATTACGAACATGAGAGTGGTCCCTGTCTGCACTATCTTAACAAATGCTCAACTGAAAAAGTTTAGAGCAGAAGGCTTTACATTTTCCTTAAAAGGCTAAGCATTTTTACAAACTTCTGCTTTCTGTCAACTGCATCAGGATCGATCCTTTTCCAGACTCATAATTTTAGAAAAGACTCCACTTCTGTTATCTCTAGCCTACCTTTCAAATGACATTGATAGCAAATATAGCAGCCAATAAATTAGTTATCAGTTTTCACTTTAGAGACAAAAAGGGAACACCTGAAATTGATAACCCTTTTCTAGAATTGACACAGTTAAGTGATTGAGAAGATGTGGACAAATGCATGTTTTCAGACTTTTAAGTCATTGCTTTTTCATGCTACCTCACAGAACTTAAGATATATTGTAGTAGATAGAAGAAAATGATCCCTGTATTTATTTCATCATGGAATGAAATTTCAAATCTCCTCAAATTCTTCCCTTGAGACCTCCTAAAATATCTGACTTTACTACATGATCTTGTCCCTTTGATGCCTTCAACGTGTAACTTACTCTCAAGCAGCCTGAAAGCCATCCATTCTCCATCATGTGTGGGTCATCCTTTCACTTTTTTTGGCTGAGGCACTGAGGATGGGGTGCTGAGAATGGAGAGAGAGTGAAAAGGAATGTAAAGGGATGCTTGAACCACCCATCTAACCTATCCCTTTGTCTGGGGCCCAGGGGACTCAGCATTGCCCTTTTAGCACCATGCCTCTCAGCCTCTGTGGGCGGAACCCCCTCATCAGTCCCCAGTCACTGAAGCAGCCTCTCAGGCTGTCCTATTTTTAGACTTTTCATTCTCATCTATTTCATCCAGCAGGCTCCTGTGTCCATGACTGTCATTTAAATCATGTCATTTTCTTTTTCTGTTCAGAAACCAATACCTTTCTTATGTATCCTCTCTCAAGAACACTGCCATTGTCTCTATAATAACTTTCATTTCTAATCATGCCCACCAAATGGCCTGTCCATGAAACCAAGGGCTCACACCTCTTCTAATTGGCTTTCTCGGCTTCCACCTCTGGACTCTCACACATGACACCCTCTTCTGTAAGGCTCACCAGCCTCTTCCCCAGCTGTTTAAAATACAACTCCCATTAAAACTTTTCAAATATCATTCAGAGCCCTCCACCTCAACTGCTCTGGTGATCTTTCAGCGTTCATAAATGATAGGTGATTCATGAGTCCCGGCCATTCAGTATGTTTATCGGGTTTTTATTGGTGTCCTTGTACATTTAAAAAATTTTTGACAAATCATCCCTCTGGAAATAGAGTAGCTTTAAGACAAACACCATGACTTTTGCCTCCTCTGTTATTCCCTGGGGCTCTAAATGTTTGGATTTGCATGAAGGAATCAGTCAATAATGACCCATTGACAGTGATGGACTGCTTTCAAATGGCAAACTGTCTGCCCTTTGGAAGAATTGTTACTCTCCTGATCTTCCTCCCCAGACCTGGATATTTGCAACCATATGCAAAGGCCTTTCCTCCTTCCTTCTCCTGGCATCCTGCTCATCCCATGAGTGGGCAGTCCCAGGACTTGCTATTCCACTCAAACATGGTCCTGTCCTAGCAGCAGCAGCTTTACCAGGGATCTTGTTAAAAATGCAGAATGCTAGGCCTGCAGCACACCTAAAGAAGTGGTACTGGTATTTTTACATAATCTTCCTCGGATGATTTTATGCCCATTAGAGCTTGAAAAGCATCGGTTTAAAGGGAGCAATTTTTCTCTCTTTGGATAATCCTGCCCCATATAACTGGGGTGTTCATAGCCTGCAGCTTCTTTCTTTCATATCCAGAATTTCAGTGACTCAAAACAGGTGCCCTGTCAAATGTCAAACTGAGTAAGTATATGTCTACAAAATAAAATTCCTCTAGATCTTAAAATTTCACCCATGTAGTTTTCTGAGTCACCTGATAGTCTATACCTATCTATAGTGAGAACTGGATCAGTACTTATAGCTATTAAATCAACAAATAGCTGTTCATCAGCTAGTCTATGTATGGCACTGCATTGTGTATTATGGGATTTAAATAAGTATTAAATCCTCCCTCCCTGTTTCCAAAGAGCTTGCAACCTATTGGTCTATTTATTTTATACTGACATAACAGTAAATACTTTTTCCTCATTTGCCAAATGAGTAAGTTTTGTGATTATTTCATTAGTTTACCCTACAAGGAAAGGTTTACTGCTTAAATGTAAACTGAGCAAAAACCCCACTGATATCTGATGGTCATAACCCCCACATCCAGGTGGTTACCCCTAAATGAAGATGATAAATCTCTACAGAGATAACCAACTTGCCAATGAACTTTAATTCTGAAGGTGAAATTATCAAGGAAGCCTATTCTTTTGTTCTTTTCAGCCCAGCTTCTCTTCCACAAATAACCTGAATCAATTTACCAATAATCTTTGTCTTACTGGAATGGCCTTCTACCTATTCTCATCTTTCCCAATCTTCTACAATAAAAGAAATCTTGTACTAGATGATTACAACTATATGTAACTTTATGATCATCATAGTTTCAAAATTTCTTTCCATTTCCTTTCATGGCATCAGTGAAACAAGGTAGGTTGAACCTTCTGACACTGGCACCATTCTGTTGCTTTTTATCTACAAAAATGGCAAATTCTACAAGGTTCAAATGGGTTCCATTTCTGTTTCAAAAATTGAAAATTATTTTATTTTGGTTAATATATAAAGTGAATTATAATTAAATAATTTTCCCCACCTAAAAATGTTACTGATTCAAGCTAATATTGAATAAATAAAATTATGAAATCTATAAGCAATTGTTATAAATCATCACGTATTTTATAGGATAATTTGTACCTTATTAAAAGAGAAGGCCTTTTTTCATTTGTTGTCATTTACTGAATATACTTTAACAAGGCTAACTTAATAAGGGATGGTTTAACATAAAATTAGAGTAAATAGTTAGTAAACCATACAAATAAAATACACTCAAATATAATAATTGAAATCCAAAGATAATTCATTCTAAAACACACATGGACTCCAACCCTTCTTTCCACTTTCAGAGGTCTAAAATAGCTATTTTCAAAAATGAGGTAGAATATGCTTACAGTGAAATGCACATGCAGTAATTGTATAATTCAGTGATTTCTGACAAATTACTGATGCCAACAAATGTAGCAAACACCCTAGATGAAGGCACAGAACATTTCTGTACCACATAAAGTTCTTTTTTGCACCTTATATTCGATTCCTTCTCCTTCCCTCCATAGGCCAATTTCATGACATTTATTCCCATAAATTCACTTCATCTGGTCTTTATGTAAATGGAATAATAGAGACATCTCTTTTTTTTTGTTTTTTGTTTTATACATTTATATATTTTTGCCTATTTTTTATATAATGAAACATTATGCAGCTTTTAAAATATTAAAAGCTGATATTTTAGCAGAACTTTTAAAATACAGGTAAATGTTTTCCATTTAAGGAAAATGAACATTCAAAATTATATATGCTGCATAATGTGAATTATTTTGAGTCAAGTCTGAAAAGAGATAAGCCCAAATATTAATACGAATTGTCTCTGAATGATGGAATTATAAATGATTTTTCTTTCTTCTCTTTTCCTTTTCTTTCTTTTTTGTATTGTTTTGCTTTTTTTATATTTTTTTTTATTTTCCCACTGTACAACTAGGGGGTCAGGTTATCATTACATGTATACATTACAATTACATTTTCCCCCCACCCTTTCTTCTCTTGCAACACGAGAATCTAGACAAAGTTCTCAATGCTATTCAGCAGGATCTCCTTGTAAATCTATTCTAAGTTGTGTCTGATAAGCCCAAGCTCCCGATCCCTCCCTCTCCCTCCCCCTCCCATCAGGCAGCCACAAGTCTTTTCTCCAAGTCCATGATTTTCTTTTCTGAGGAGATGTTCATTTGTGCTGGATATTAGATTCCAGTTATAAGTGATATCATATGGTATTTGTCTTTGTCTTTCTGACTCATTTCACTCAGGATGAGATTCTCTAGCTCCATCCATGTTGCTGCAAATAGCATTATGTCATTCTTTTTTATGGCTGAGTCGTATTCCATTGTGTATATATACCACCTCTTCTGAATCCAATCATCTGTCGATGGACATTTGGGTTGTTTCCATGTCCTGGCTATTGTGAATAGTGCTGCAATGAACATGCGGGTGCACGTGTCTCTTTTAAGTAGAGTTTTGTCCGGATAGATGCCCAAGAGTGGGATTGTGGGGTCATATGGAAGTTCTATGGATAGATTTCTAAGGTATCTCCAAATTGTTCTCCATAGTGGCTGTACCAGTTTACATTCCCACCAAAAGTGTAGGAGGGTTCCCTTTTCTCCACACCCTCTCCAGCACTTGTTATTTGTGGATTTATTAATGATGGCCATTCTGACTGGTGTGAGGTGGTATCTCATGGTAGTTTTGATTTGCATTTCTCTTATAACCAATGATGTTGAGCATTTTTTCATGTGTTTGTTGGCCATCTGTATATCTTCTTTGGAGAAATGTCTATTCAGGTCTTTTGCCCATTTTTCCATTGCTTGATTGGCTTTTTTGCTGTTGGGTTGTATAAGTTGTTTATATATTCTAGAGAATAAGCCCTTGTCAGTTGATGATTTGAAACTATTTTCTCCCATTCTGAAAGTTGTATTTTTGTTTTCTTTTGGGTTTCCTTTACTGTGCCAAAGCTTTTCAGTTTGATGAGGTCCCATGGGTTTATTTTTGCTCTAATTTCTATTGCTCTGGGAGACTGACCTGAGACAATATTCATGATGTTGATGTCAGAGAATGTTTTGCCTATGTTTTCTTCTAGGAGTTTGATGGTGTCCTGTCGTATATTCAAGTCTTTCAGCCATTTGGAGTTTATTTTTGTGCATGGTGTGAGGGTGTGTTCTAGTTTCATTGCTTTGTATGCAGCTGTCCAGGTTTCCCAGCAATGCTTGCTGAATAGACTTTCTTTTTCCCATTTGATGTTCTTGCCTCCCTTGTCAAAGATTAATTGACCATAGGTGTCAGGGTTTATTTCCGGGTTCTCTATTCTGTTCCATTGGTCTGTCTGTTTTGATACCAGGACCACACTGTTTTGATGACTGTGGCTTTGTAGTATTTCTTGAAGTCTGGGAGGGTTATCTCCTGCTTGGTTTTTGTTTCTCAGGATTGCTTTGGCGATTCTGGGTCTTTTGTGGTTCCATATAAATGTTTGGATTATTTGTTCTAGTTCTGTGAAAAATGTCCTGGGTAATTTGATAGGGATTGCATTGGATCTGTAGATTGCTTTGGGTAGTATGGCCATTTTTACAATATTGATTTTCCCAATCCAGGAACATGGAATATCTTTCCATTTCTTTCCATCTTCTTTGATTTCTTTGATGAAAGTTTTATAGTTCTCGGCATATAGGTCCTTTACCTCCTTGGTCAGGTGTATTCCGAGGTATTTGATTTTGTGAGGTGCAATTTTAAAAGGTATCGTATTTTTGTATTCCTTTTCTAATATTTCATTGCTGGTATACAGAAATGCAACTGACTTCTGAATGTTAATCTTATATCCTGCTACTTTGCTGAATTTATTAATCAGTTCAAGGAGTTTTGGGGTTGAGTCCTTAGGGTTTTCTATGTATAGTATCATGTCATCTGCATCCAGTGACAGTTTGATCTCTTCTCTTCCTATATGGATGCCGTTGATTTCTTTTGTTTGTCTAATTGCTGTGGCTAGGACTTCCAAAACTATGTTGAAGAGCAGTGGTGAGAGTGGGCATCCCTGTCTTGTTCCAGATTTGAGTGAGAAGGCTTTCAGTTTTTCCCCATTGAGGATTATATTTGCTGTGGGTTTATCATAAATGGCTTTGATTATATTCAGGAATGTTCCCTCTATACCCACTTTGGCGAGGGTCTTGATCATGAATGGATGTTGGACTTTGTCAAATGCTTTTTTCTGCATCTATTGAGATGATCATATGATTTTTGACTTTTTTTTTGTTAATGTGGTGTATGATGCTGTTTGATTTGCTTATGTTGAACCATCCTTGTGAACCTGGGATGAACCCAACCTGGTCATGGTGTGTAATTTTTTTGATATGTTGTTGGATTTGGTTGGCTAAGATTTTGTTGAGAATTTTTGCATCTATATTCATCAATGATATTGGGCGATAGTTTTCTTTTTTGGTGGTATCTCTGTCTGGTTTTGGAATGAGGGTGATGGTGGCATGATAGAATGCCTTTGGGAGTATTCCTTCTTCTTCAACCTTTTGAAAGAGTTTAAGGAGGATGGGCACCAATCCTTCTTTATATGTTTGATAAAATTCACCTGTGAAGCCATCTGGTCCTGGACTTTTATTTGTAGGGAGTGATTTTATGACCTCTTCAACTTCATTTCTAGTGATCGGTCTGTTCAGTTGGTCTGTTTCTTCTTGATTCAGTTTTGGCAGGCTGTAAGATTCTAGAAAATTGTCCATTTCTTCCAGATTGTCAAACTTGTTGCCGTATAGTTGTTCATAGTATTCTCTTATGGTTTTTTGTATTTCTGCTGTATCCGTTGTGATTGAGACATCTCTTATGTCTGGTTTCTGTCTCTCACTATAATGTATTAAAGATTCATTACCTTTGTTGAATGTATCAAAAACCCATTCTTATTGTTGGGTAATATTCTATTGCATAAATGTATCAATGTGTATTAATCCATTTTCCATTGAAGAAGATTTTAGTTGTTTCAGTTTTGGCTATATGAACAAATCTGTGATTACTATTCTTATACATATATTGTGTGGACATATATTTTCATTATACTGGGAGAAACAGAGTGGGATTACTAGGTTACAAGGTATGTATATGTTTAAGTAATATATATGTTACAGAATATGTTTAAAAAAGAGATTTTAAAAATCAGAAAAAACTTTTAATGAAACAGAATTAAGTAATGTACATGATGTATTTCAAAGTAGTTGTCATAAAAATTCTCACTTAATTTGGCAAGAAAATGGGTGAACACAATAAAAACTTCAGAGGGATATAAAATATCAGAAATTACCAAGTAGAAGACACAGCACTGAAGAATACAGTCACTAAACTTAAAAAAACACAAGGGAGATTCAACTGCTGACTAAATGAAGCAGAAGAAAGGATCAGTAATCTGGAAGACAGGGCAGTGGAACTAACCCAAATAGAATAGCCAAAAGAAAAAAAGTTTAAAGAGTGTTCATAGCTTAAGGGACTTACAGTACAACATCAAGCAAAATAACATTCACAGTTAGGAGTCCCATGTGCAGAAGAGAGTGAAAGTAGCATAAAACTTATTTGAAGAAATAATCACCAACCTTTGACTAACCTGGGGGAGAACACAGACATACATGTCCAGGGAGTTTAGAGAGTTCCAAATAGGATGAATCCCAAGAGATGAGCACAAAGATGTTTTATAATTAAAATGTCAAAGACAAAGAGTGAATCTTAAAAAGCAGCAAGAGTAAAGTAACATGTTACCTACAAGGCAACCCCCATAAGACTATCAGCAGATTTTCAGCAGAAAATTTGCACACCAAAAGGGACTTTAGTACCCTGTTTACTTGAATGGACAGATCATCCAATTAATAAGAAAATAATGGTCTGAAATGATACATTAAATCAGACGGTATTAACAGATTGTGTACAAAATGGTCCACCCCAAATCAATACTTGTTCTCGTATGCACATGGAACATTCTCTAGAACAGATCATGTTAGAACACAAAATAAGTCTTAACAAATTTATGAAGATTGAAATATCTAGAATGTTTTCTCACTATAATAATATTAAAGTCTAATCAATTACAAGAAAAAAATAGAAAAATCACAAAAATGTATCTATTAAACAACTCCTCCTAAAATGGGTCAGCAAAGAAATTTTAAAAATTAAAAATACATTGAGAAAATGAAAATGTAAATACGGTATTTCCACTTATAGGATGTGGCTGTTCTAATAAACAAGCTCATAACAATAAACATCAATTTGAAGAAATAAGAAAAATCTAAAATAACCTAACTTTACAACTTAAGGAACAAGAATAAAGAGGAACTAAATTAAAGCCCAGTTAGTAGAAAGATAGAAATAAGTAAATAAGAGACTAAGAACACAATAAAAAGGTCAATAAAACCAAAAGCTGATTCTTTGAAAAAATAAAAGTAACAATTAGCTAGACTCACCAAGGGGGGAGAAAAAAGGCCTAAATAAACAAATACAAAAACTAGAAAGAAGGGGTTATAACTGATACAATTGCTATGGCTGTGGTATAGGCCAGCAGCTGCAGCTTTGACTCAACCTTAGCCTGGGAACTTTCATATGCCACAGGTGAAGCCATAAGGAAAAAAAAAAAAAAAAAAAACCCTAACAAGAGTCCAGAACCAGAGTGCTTCACTGGTGAATTCTACCAAATATTCTCAACTCTTTCAAAATGTAGAAGAGAGAATATTTCCCAAACTCATTTTATGGTGCCAGAGTAATGCTGGCAAAGGCATCACAAGAAAAAAACCACATATGCAAGTATACCTGGTGAATACAGATGCAAAATATTCTCCACAAAATACTAGGAAACCAAATTCAACAATACATTAGAAGATCATACACTGTAATCAAGTGGGATTGATCTCAGGGATACAAAGATGACTCAACATTTGCAGATCAATATGATAAATCATTTTAACAAAATGAAGGATAAATATCATTACTCAATAGATGCAGGAAAAGCATTTGAAAAAAATTCAAAATCCACTTTGATTAAAAACTCAACCACATGGGTATAGAGGGAATATACCTCACCATAATAATGGCTACATGTGACAACCCCACAGCTAACATCATACTCAACCGTGTAAAGTTGGAAGCTTTTCCTCTAAGACCCAGACAGGACAAGAATGCCCATTCCTGCCATTTTTATTCAACAAAGTATTGAAAGTCATAGCCACAACAATTAAGTAAGAAAAATATGAAAGGCATCCCAATTGAAAAGGAAGAAGTAAAACTATAATTATTTACAGATGACATGAATCTATATATGAAAAATTTCAAGACTTCATCTAAAAACTGTTAGACTAATCAATGTTGCAGGATACAAAATCAATATGCAAAAAAAAGTTGCATTTCTACACACTAATAAGCTATACAAGAAATTTAGGAAATGATCTTATTCTAAATACATGAACAAGAATAAAATAAGCAGGAATAAATTTAACAAAGGAGGTGAAATATATATACATTGAAAAATACAGAACAAAGACTTAAGAAATTGAAGATAACACAAATAAATGTAAAGATTCCATGATAATGGATTGGAGGAATTAATAATGTAAAATAATTTGCAGTTTCAATGTAAGCCCTATCAAAATTCCAATGGCATTTTTCACAGAAGTAGAACAACCTTAAAATTTTTATGGAACCAGAAAAGATTTAGAATCACCAAAGCAATCTTGAGAAAGAATAGACCTGGAGACATCACACTTCTCAATCTCAAACCATATTATAAAGATACAATAATCAAAAAATATGATATTGGTCTAAAAACAGACACATACATCCATGGAACATAACAGAGAACCCAACAATAAACCCACGCATATATGGTCAAATAATTTGGGACAAAGAATCCAACAATATAAAATGAAGAAAGGGCAGTCTTTCAATTAATGGTTGTTGGGAAAACAAGACAGCCACACTCAAAAGTTTGAAACTAGACTCTTATACCATACACAAAAGTTAACTCAAAATAGATTAGAGATTGAATGTAAGGCCTGAAACCATAAAACCCTCGGAAAAAAAATAGGCAGAAAGCTCCTTGATCTTGGTCTTGAGGATGAGTTTTTGGATCTAATTTCAAGAACAAAGGAAACAAAAGCCAAAATAAACAAATAGGACTACATCAAACTAAAAAGCTTCTTCACAGTGAAGTATCAAAAAAACCAAAAAGACAACCTACTGTATGGAAACAAATATTTGCCAAACATGCCAGAAGGGATTAATATCCAAATATATAAAGATCACATAAAACTCATTATCAAATAAAATTCTGAGTGAAAAGTGGTCAAGAGAGATAAATAGACATTTTTTCCAAAGGAGGCATACAGTTGGCCAACAGGTCCATGAAAAGACATTCAATGTCTCTATCAGAGAAAGATAAATCAAAACCACAATGATATATCACCTCACATCTGTTAGAGTGGCTGTTAGCAGAAGACAAGGATGACATGTGTTAGTAAGGATGCCTTGTTGATGTGCCTATGGAAAATAATATTTGTTCCTCAAAAATTAAAAATAGAATTATTGTATGATACAGTAGTCCCACTTTGGGGTATTTATCTGAAGAAAATTGAAACATTAATTCAAAATGACACATGCAGCCCCAGGTTCATGGTAGCATTATTTTTAACAGCCAAGATATGGAAGCAACCGACGTGTCCACTGATGAATAAATGGATAAAGAAATGACATAAACACACACATACCATGTGATATCAATTATATGAGGAAATTTGAAACAAAAAGCCAAACTCCTAGATACAGAGAAGAGTTTGGTGGTTGCCAGAGATGAAGTTCATGAGGAATTGCACGAAGATGGTCAAAAGGTACAAACTTTCATCATAAAATAAGCTCCATGTCACTAGTCATTAGGAAAAATGATTTAAAAATCAAAATGATATAGCACTTCCTACCCACTGTAAGGTTTTTTTTTTTTTTTTTTTATAGTCCCCATTGTTACGTCCCATCAGAGAGAGAATAACGGGTATTCTCATATTATTGCTGCTGGGAAATAAAAATGGTACAAAAGCTTTGGAAAGTATTTTTGCAGTTCCTAAAGTGATTAAAAACAGTTACCCATACAATCCAGCAATTTTACCCCTAGGTTTTCTACTTAAGAGAACTGAAAACAGGTATACGCAAAAAAAAAAACTAGTACACATTTATATTCATAGAAGCATTGCTCATAGTAAACAATTTAAGTGTTGGCCAGCTGATGGCCAGGTAAATAAAATGTGGCATATATATCCAATGGAATATTATTCATCCATTAAAAGGAAGGGGTTACAGGTACAGGCTAGAATACTGACAGATCTCAAAGTCATTATTATGCTGAGTGAAAGAATCCAACAACAAAGACCACATAGTATACAATTTCCTCTATTAATAATGCTTAGTGCAAATAAAACGTGATTGGTAATGGGAACACATTTCTTTATGGGGTTATACAAAGCATTCTGGTGGGTATATAACGCTCTAAATATATTAAAGTCCAATGATTTGTATATTTAAAGAGGGTAAAATTTAAGGTATGTAAGTTGTATCTCAATAAATCTGTTTAAAAAGGGCAATATGAAAGTATCCCTCAGTGCTGCAGAAGTCAAAACTGTTGCTTTCATAAAAAGGAAGGAATGAAAGCCTGACTCGTGCTAACCCCATAATAGCTTATAGATACTTAGATGTACATTGTAAAAAAAAGTTGGGAAATTTATTTAACAAGATTTCTGCCAGGTCTCTCCACTTTAAAAAATTAATGCCGTTTTTTATTATAGTCCCCATTGTTATGTATCTGTTCATGGGTGCAAGTTTTAGACACATTTAATTAAAAGACTTAATGTTGCATTAAAAACATCTTCATATTATTATATTTTTTCTATTAAATTGACTGCCTTATGCACAAGCATCTACATTATCCATGTAAATTGGATGTGAGGCTCAATGGGGAATAATAAGAGTAAGTCTGCTACCTGTTTTAAGAATGAAATATATATTTACTGCAGGATGTGTTCAACTATTTATATCATTGTAAGCCCTTAGCAATAAAGCAATCATGAATTTGTCATTTTACTACTCTAACCACAACACTTCAAAACTCAAAATCCAGCTCTTGAAATTTTCATTTAATTTATTTTAATTAAAAGACATCCCAAGAGGGCAATACAAACGCTCGAAAGTTTAAAGCTTTGTTCCCTTTGCTACAACTAAAGATGTGTTCTCTTCCCTTTTCCATCAAGTGAAGTGCAATTCTGAGAATCCACATGGGTAATTATATGATGTGGTCTTTAAAAAGAACAGTTTGATATGGCCAGAGAAAACAGGAGTTTTTGAAAGGCTTACCAAAGACTTAATAGAAAAAAAATACATTGATGATAATCTTTTAGTGTGAAATTTGTATTTCTTTTTATAATGATGAGAAAAATGAAATCCATAAAAAAGAATGTTTAAGAAAATGGTACAAGCAGCATTTGAATCCATCTCTATCATAATGCAATATTCATTCCAAAATGCTGCCTCCTTAGAGAAAAACTTCATTTTAATTGATGGTGATACATGCATGCCTAAGGCAATGTTAAATCATCCTTTCTTTCAAATTAAGTTCTGAGTGGCTGCTCTATGCCCATTTTTATCTAAGTGCTCAGTGTACAGTGGAGTCCAGGGACTTGATTGATTGAAGCTCATAGTTTATAAGGTTCAGTAGAGATATTCATACCAAGATGGAGGAAAAAGGAGCTAAAGGCTGGGTGATAATGGAAACTCAGACAGATAGTGAAAGGGTAGCCAACACAGAGGGCATGCAAGGAGAACACTCCCAGGAGGTAGCCCTAAACCCCACACCCTCACCCAGAGGCTGAACCAGGAGAGGGCAGAGAGCACACACCCTCAGGGTTGGCAGAGATGGAGCTGGTGTGTAGTCCTATATGTCAAAGCCTCACTCTGTTTGCAAAGGAGAACAGAGTGGTTCAGAGGGTGTAGATGTGAAACCAGGTAAATTCAGAGGTAGGCCAGTGCAGAGTCAAACTGGGTGCTGTTAGTTGGGATAAGGACTTTAGTTTCTGCATTTCCAGACTGGAAGCCCCTGATGAGTTCGGATTTAACTCTACTACATATCGAACTACTCCCTTTTTCCTCCGTCTTGGTATGAGCATCTCTACTGAACATTATAAACTATGACAGGTGTGACATAATATGACTTATATTAATAAACAATCCTTCCCCTTGTTCTGCTGAGAACAGACCCCTGTGGGTCACAACAAACACCTCCACCAGTTAGGGAGGTACAGAGGATGAAGACAACTCAAGGACACAGGAACATTTACTTCCCCCACACTACCTTAAATATAAATTTAAAACATTTAAGTAACAGCTTCAAAATGCTAAAATAAATTATTTTGCATTCAGAACCCAAATGAAATTCTAATGCATCATAAAAGCAATAGAGAAAATACACGGTATGAATTAATTGGTCACAAGTAAAGAAAAAGACATATATTGAGTTTTCCAGAAAAACTATTTTTTTCCCCTAAACCTAAATGTCAAAATAGAATGGACTATGGAATAATGGGTTTGATCACTTTATTACTTTCAATGGTTATAGAGAAATCATATATCATTTGATTATGAATGAGCAAAATGTAGCCAAAGGCCCAATTGCTCTTTTTATGCAGATTTTATTTTTCATTAAATGGATCACCTTACAGTAAAGTCACATATTATTCAAAATATAAATTAAAATAAAAAGTGTGATTAGAAAGGCAAATATATATGTGTGTGTGTGTATATATATATATTTCAGTAAATTATTTACTGCAATGAGCCATTAAACTTAACTTTGAATTTAATGACAGCCAAGAAACACTGAATATATGTTTGGCCACATATTTATTAATATTTGAACATCAGATTAAGAACCTCAGATTATAAACAAAGAGTTGATTTATTTTTCTGGCATAAGATCATGGAAAAGTGGCATAAATGAGTCATCAAAGATCACAGTTTCAGGTTAGTAGTGAAGAGATTACTTCCTCATTTTTGCACCTGGGGTTCAGGCTGACCTCAGTGGTATTTCGGATTTGGTTCCAGACCACCACGATAAAAGGAATATTGCAATGAAGTGTCACACAAACCTTTTGCTTCCCAATGTATGTAAAGTTAAGTTTACACAAGACTGTAGTCTAAGAAGTACATGGTATCATTATGTCTAAAAACAATGTATATATCTTAATTAAAAATACTTTGTTGCTAAAAAATGCTACCCATAATCTTAGCCTTCAGTAAGTCATGGTAGTCACAGAGACCCTGGCTCCCAGATCACCATCATGGATATAACCATGAAGAAGTTTGAAATATCGTGAGAATTACCAAAATGTGACACAGAGATATGAAGTGAGCAAGTGCTGTTGGAAAAGTGGCAGTGATAGATTTGTCCAGTGCAGGACTGTGTAAACCTGCAATTTGAATAAAAAATAACATCTGCAAGGATCTATAAAGTGAGGCACAATAAAATGAGGTCTGCCTGTACAGTCATTTCCCCCCATTGGTCCTAGCCTTGAAGTGTTGGCAACACCATTTTGGCAGAAAGCATTGGAAGGAGGACTTTGTGGAGACAGCACAGCAGCCATGATGAGTGAGAGGGGGCTGGAATTGCCATAATCATAAGATGCCAACCCTTCCAAGGAAGGAACCACACCTGCCACATGAGGGAAAGAGGAAACCATAAGCTCCATTCAAGCACCATCACAAGAGCTAGTAGCCAGTCTCCCCCAGAACACCATCATCTAAAGGGAGGTGCTTCTGTTTTCCCTAGGACACCACATTCCAGGGGAGTCAGTCACAATTTCCCCCGTGACTCCATCAACCCATCATCACAAGAGTGGCAGCAGCACCTTCCACTCAGCATAATTCCTTGGGTTATAGCTTCTCTGTAGTTTGAGAAGTTTGAGAACCAAGCTGCTGAACAGTATATCCCTGGGACCATGGATCACCCAAACTTTGTGTGAAACTGTAGAACATCTGAATAAGGCCATGGCCTCCCAGCGACTGAGTGAAAGATCTCAGCCCCACACTGGCTGCGCTGAGGGAACTGAGATAGGGCCTCATCCTCCATGCTCACATGTAGAGAGGTGTGTAAATGGGTGTGGAGCTCCTCATGATAGTGGTAATAACAATTAAACTTGACTCAGCTTGTGTGCCTGTAGTCGCAGTACTTTAATAAGGCTCATTTACTCTTCAACACGTAGGCAATGTTATTCCCACTTTAGAGGTGGGGGGGGTAGAGCTTTGTTATGAGGTTGAGTACCTAGGAAAACATTCATATAGAAGTGACCCTTCACTTCTAAACACTAGATGAAACATCTTTGAGAATTATCTACTTAGTCTACTGGAAAAACCTTGTTCTAGTAGATTAATAGTAGGTCCCTAGTCTAAAGCCAGTTGTTATGAGAGACTTAATCTAGTTATCAGATAGATTAAGTCATCAGATTAGGTAGAGTGTTATCCTAACTGCTAAAGACCAGATATAACATACAAGAGGACTAGAAAGTTTGTTGCACAAGCTGTCTGACTCCAGAGCCAGGAGCATAGTCCTCACTGCTGTGGCCTTGCCCACGAACTGGGGAAATGTTAAATTGAATAGGGTATAATCCCTAGGGGAGGACTTAACCTTTATTCACAGCTAGCAGTTTTCTTCTGTGACATTCTACACTGGAAATTTTCATGAAAAAGCCAGGACACTGATAAACCCACATTTCAGTGCCTGGTAATTTTCCTTCTTTGGTCAACAGAAACTTCAGCAATTTATACAGCACACCAGCAAAATAAAATTGCAGTTTTGTACTTGACAAAAGGAAAAGTAATAGAAAGTGATTAAGCTGGGAATATTACCAAGCCCTTTAGAGTAATTCAATACTGTGTTCAGTGGAGAATGTTTCCTCTCTTTTTTTCATGTGTGTAATGAAAGGCAAAGATCATTAAAGCAGAAATGTCAAGTTATCTTTGAAACATGAGTGCAGTGTTACCAGTGCAGAGCTTAAATAGATACTAATGATATGTTAATTGGTTAATTGCACATTTTAATAACACACTTACAAAGCCACAATTTCTTTATGTTTAAATAACGTAATTGTGTGTCAGTTTTATTTTCCATAAACACTGGCATGTTTTCATTCACCTACACATCTCTATATAATTAAGTTTTGGCTTTTTCTCCTTGAGCTATAATTGATCCTACTGTCTTTATTAAACAGGAATCATCCTGAGTAATCTATTTTCGGTCCCCTCTCTGACATATCTCAGTCGTCATCCAGGCTCACAGAAAGTGGACAGACCTGGGCTGAGATGCTGGTGCATTTACAAATGGAATTGCTGTCTTCGCTTGGGCACTGCAAAGTCCAAAAGCAACCCCCTCCCCCTTGCCAAGTAATCACATAGGAAAAAATAAATTATAATGTTTTAAGGCTGTGTGGCTTGCATAACTTGTCCAACAGATAGGCAGACTTATTCCTATGTGATTTAAAATGCTTTAAAGTCATCCTGAAGTCAAGTTCTATTTTTAAATTGCCTTTTATACACAAGCTACAGCAGTTGCTGGAGAAAATTTTTGCTTCTAGAAGACCTGTTAGCTTTCAGCCATGCTACTTGGGAGTGTGTCTCCCTTAAATAATCAAAATCTCTTCCAAAGTTAAAAAAATTCGGCTAGAAAAAGTTTGTTTTTTCAAGACATCTGTACCATGAAATGTACCAAGAGATATATGATATATGATTAAAGCTTTTATGATCGCACTAAGGGAAACTAAAAAAAAAAAAATGTTCGTATATTAATAGAAACTTCTCTCAAGACAATTTTTGGGAATCTGTGGCCTTTGGGTATAATTGGAGGGTTAAATGATATCTAAAAGTATTATCAAAAGCAACTTTTATCTATGCAACAAAAACTTATCCAAGCTGCCAGTCCTCCATCTCTACTGAGCCTGTGACAGTGAGATGTTGGTATCCTGCATATGTACACCTTCCCTGGAAGGCACCTCCATCCTCTCCCCTTCAGTCACAAACTGGAGATCAAGAAGTGTCCTTCTGTCCTGCCTGCCCTTCTGGACAGAGCAACACTTTTCCTGGGTTCCTCTGTCTGCGTCATGACATTACCTGAATCCCATTTTGATTTTCAAGAATGAGAATTTATCTTCCTGATGCTTCTGTTTATTTGGGTTTTGCCTTCTCTTGCTCCTATGAAGTACTGGGTACTTGTGGAAATACCAGAATCCCTCTTGATATCTTAATGATAAGTTCTTCTCTACATTGTCAAAGTCTAGACCTTCCCTGACTCATTTGACATCTATTAAGCACTGACTGTATTCTTGCTCCTGTAATAGTCACTCAGAGATACTGTTATTATCACAACAGAGCAGAGGAGAAAGGCAATCAGATATTTAAACATCACAAACATGATAATGAGACAACGAATGTAGCGATATAGAAGAAGGAATAATTGTGCATGGGGAAACAAAGCTGGCCTTATTTCAGTCCTGTATCAGATATGTTGGCTGGTCCCTATATAGGTAGCATAGTCCCTGTGATGCAATGAGGAAAATTGTTATCTAGGAAGAAAGAATGTGGAATTCTGCATCAAAAGACCTTGATTCTCTTCCTGGCTGTGCTCACTTTCCTCACCTGCAAAACTGGGAGGTGGGTAATGGCTTCCTGGGTCCTTTTGGCTTTAAACAAAAGTCATTCTCACACAGACTTGTTGGGCAAAGTGCTCAGCCCTTTGGCCTTTTGGGTACCTGTGAAAAGGATACAGAACCTGTTCCCTACTGATCAGGTGCAAGTGTTATAAAGCTCCCAAGACAGTGTTTGTGTCCACATAATGGTTCCAGCTTATGGGCAGGGTGTGAACCTTGCATTTTAAAGGCTGCTTTGTTGTGTTTGTGACAAAAGCTTAGTCCAAGGTAATCATCAGTGTATGTACATAACTACTGGTTGTTGTGAAAGCTCCAACAGAACTATGAGCTTGGAATCCATCCCATATCCCAAGTACCTTTAAGGAAAAAGAGAAATAACCTGAATGAAAACCCTAGAATTAACTATGAAGCCTAGGGGGAGATTACCAGAGGCAGGTTTATGACCTTTGAAAACTGTCAGACTTTTGTAACTTGAACACTGTGACTTAAATACAGATAATCAAGGCTTTGAAATGCTGCCTGCACCTTTGATTATTACTCATTCAGTCCCAAAGAACATCTGAGGGAACAGTTTACTTCACTGTGGACTCTTTGTAGGGGGGTCATATGATCTTATTCATAGGGGACATGTGTATCCCTCTGGCCAGTGTCAGCTGACAGGTCAATAAAATAGTTGCCTGACTCTCCTTTGAAAACATGTTCCTGCATCCCCACACACCACTCGGTTCTCAGTGTCGGTCACTCTAGACTGCACCCCAGGTCAGGCTAAAGTGGGACACTGCCCCACAATGCTAGCTGTGGGATTGGGAACAGGACCCAGGCAAGACCATTCACATCAGCAGCAAGAGATCAATACCAGATGTCTGTTTTCTTAGGAAAATGGTGGGCTTTTTTCTTGCTGCAGTTGAAGGAGAGCAAATATTAGGTTTGCTGGTGCATGCCAAGGTGAAGATGCCTCTAGGAACAAAGCTGAGCTAAAAGATGGAAAAACAAATCTGGCTCAGCACTGCTTGAGCACAAATAACAAAAACCCAGCACTGCCCTCCTCCCAGGGTTTTTGGTTATTCCATCCCACCCATTTTTAAGTTTTACTTTAGCCAGTTTGGGGAAGCTTGTGATCACTTAAAACCTCAGCAGTCTAAACAGAAGACATATCAACAAGAGTCAAGGAAAATATTTTCTTAGAGCTTGAGATGTTTGGACCTTAACTCTAAGTCACCAATGGACATTGTTTTATAGGTTCTTATGCTTATTAGGGACAATTTTTCCATGAAACATGTCAACATTTTTTTTCAGTCACTGAATTAATGAAACTTAATACCATAATTTCCTTAAAAATAAGACAGATCCACTTACCACAATTTGTTTATAATCATTTGATATATATATATTTAAGTAGTAGATTGTTTTGATAAAAGAGATAACATACACATACTATTTTTCTTCCACACAGAAAATACAAGAAAGGGAAGTTCACTGAAGAAATGAAATGATATTTGAGGGGACAATAATCTTACAGGGTGAATTTCTGAGCTTTGCCCACAATGAACATTGTATGTTGTCACTTTGTTTTCTGAGCACACTGTGTGTGTTTATGTGTGTGTGTGTATGTGTGCAGATGGTAAGATATTTAAATAAAGGAAAACCTAGAAGTCATTACACTTAAATATTAACTAAAGTGCTTCACAATGATGTGACTGGATTAAGTAAGACACATTTACTTCATCAGGGCTCATATGTTTTCAGAACACTGAAACACCAATATGTGGAAAACAGTTCAAAAGTCAAGCTGAAATTCAATTATACTTGAAATCTTACTTATGAAGGAATAAATATTTACTCTTTAAAGGGCCTGATGGAAAATGCATTAACTAACCAATCTGGGAACTTGCCAGAGTAGAAAGGCAATAAAGGAAGAGATGGTGGAGACTGCAAAGGACATGAGCTGCTTATTATCACTATGGACCCTAGGAAACACCACACCTCCCAGTTCTTGCCTGTTTTAATTAACCAAGGGTCAATCAATAGTAGCCATTGAATTAACTGTCTTTCCTTTGTGGTTGCAAAGAGTTTTGAAGCATTCATTTAATCAGTCCCCAAATTAGCCAAGGAGGACCAATTTAATGATATGCAGGTTCTTTTGTGGCCATGATAATGTGTTTTGTCCTTTTTGATAATGTCAGGGATCTATCATGGTAAAGAGATGAGGCAGTGCAATTCCTTCTGTGGGAATTTGGACTTAACTCTTAGGTTACTTAAGGGAGTATGGTGACACCGTTTAAAAACCAAGTGTTGTATGAAGGCTAGTACACATATCAAATTCTGATTTAAGCTAGTTTTATTTTATTGACTAGACACTTTCAAGTACAGTACACTAAAACTGTAGTGCAGTTCATCTCAGGAATTCATGGCATTTTAAATTCAGGTTAACATCCTTACTAATTAAAAAAGGGAGAAACAGTGTTATCGACTGCAAATGTGCAACTATATTTAATGGCACAAGCATTTCAGGTATGTGATAAGACAACTTGAATCAGATATATCTATACTTCAGCTGCATTTGGTGATGAAAATGGTTTGACGTAAACACAGGATCTAAGCAGTTGAAGGAGGCCATATTTTCTTTAATGTCTCATGTAAGAATTATTTAAATTAATTTTCTGAACACTATGTTCAGTAGAATTTATGTGCTTTGGAATTCTGTTATGAATTCAGAGAGAGGCCAGTATGAATGTGAGGATTGGCCATCTACCTTAATGAGTATCAGTCAATGCATTAGGTTGTAATCCACCCCCTCACCCCAGTATAATAGGACCAAATAGTAACTAAAACTCAATTTAACAATTTCAAGATACTTTTACAACATAATTCTTCTAACTGCCTATGTCTTACTGGGAAGGTGGCTTATTACTTAAAAACAATTTTCCAAGTGGCTTAAAAGACTTGTGCTTGTCCATCTTCAATTTTTTTTTTTTTTAACAAATGGTCCATTTGTGGGGGAGAAGTAGAGAGAGAGGATCAGGGTAGGGGGAAGACAAGAGAAAATGATATCATTCTACTAGTGTCTCCCATTACTGCTTAAATGAAATATTTTTGTCTTCTTTAAAGTGTGGACATTTATATTTTCACAGACAACCTAAATGAAGGAAAACAATTGGTCATCTTTTTTTCTGTTTTTATTTACTAAGTCCCTGTTCTTGGAGCCATTTGCGACAAACCTCTTGAACATTTGAAATGTGTGACCTTTACCTAAATAAAAATTACAGATTAACAGATCTGTACAACAGAATAAAAGTAGCTATAAAATTAGTGATAATTATTGCCCTGTAAAACGTGTCTGCAAATACTCTGAAGAAGGAACCACAGGTCAGAACCAATGTTTGTCAACATCCACTATCTCCACCATGAGACTCAGTTATCATCAGTGTTTATGACAACCTGGAAGCTATAGGACACATGAGATTCAGTTCCAGATGCATCCTTTTATTTGCATTCTGTGTAGAAATGAGATTATGCTTAGACTTAGCCCTGAATTCTGCATGTGAACTGAGAGTCATTGGTTCTTTCTACCCTGTTGTTCCTGCAACACAGTCCCTGTTATCTGATCAAGGGCACGTTCAACTCCAGAGAGCTCTTCTTTTTAGGCACCAAGTCCAGGACTCCTCTTTGAAGTAAACACTTATCAAAACTGCCAGAACCAGCATGGACAGTGGCTGTGCACTCTACACCACTCCTCAGCCAGGTGGTTTTCAGCTGTGGGTGGATTGGCAAGCCCTCCTTCAGCGTCAATTTGCCACTCTCCAGAGAGGTGTCTGGTGGTTGCATCTGGGTGGATGTCAGTGGTATTTGATGACAGAGGCCAAAGATACAAACAAACATCCTTCAAGACACAGGACTGCTCCCAGAACAAAGATCCAGCTCCGAATGGCAGTAGTACCAAGACTTGGACATGCCGAGAGCCCTGTGCTTCCAGGGGACTTGGGTGTGATGACTCTATTGTTTTTTGCCTCTCTCTTTTTTCTTTTTTTTTTCTTTTTAGGGCTGTATCTGCAACATATGGAGGTTCCCAGGCTAAAGGTCTAATTGGAACTGCAGCCACTGCTCTATGCCAGAGCCACAGCAATGCAGGATCTGAGACGCATCTGCGACCTATACTACAGCTCACAGCAACGCCTGATCCTTAGTCCACTGAGCGAGGCCAGGGATTGAACCTGCAACCTCATGGTTACTAGTCAGATTCATTAACCACTAAGCCATGATGGGAACTCCCTGATGACTCTATTGTAACCTGAACCTACAGCTTACCTCCCCAGTGTACTGTCCTGCCACTCTTTACTTTTTTTTTTTTTATAATTATGTGATTATTTCACACCAATTCTAACACTTTAAAGACGCATCTATTACTATGCACTTCTGTTAATTATTCAAAATTATAGAGAACAAAGCTTCAATTACTTCTGAAATCAGTCTCAAATAAAAATGACCTTTGAAAACACGATGGTCCACACAACTACAATATTAAAAGTGGTTATACAATATCTATGCAAGACCAAACTAAGCAATAGTGGAAAACGAAAGCAAGGCTACTTAAAGAAACATCCTCCGTTATGTGAGCAAGACATTTTCTAGAAAATGATTCACAATGGGCTATTTTTCTTAGTATTTCTTTCCATCAGGTACCATAGCAAGTGGCTCTTATGGTTCTGTCATTAGATGTTAACATAGTTCCTCCTATGACTCTCCTGTTCAGTTTTATAGAAACACAGAAAATTATAAAATTTGGGGGAAATTTCTGAAAATGGATGATTTTCCCCCAAAACAGGAGAAAGGATAATGAACAAAATTATCTGTTAATTCGCTCCTGGAAGGACTCATGCTTTTTATGCCACCACCAAGTGTCAAAAGGCCATTTAAACTAATAAAAATGGTAAATGTAAATTTAATTATGTTTACAGTACATATAATCAACAGTGACAAGTATTTTGCCTTGGATTTCTGTGTAAATATGAAAGGTAAACCCTAAAATGTGTATGGTAATATTTAAACATTATAGCAAAAGAAATGAAAGAAAAAAATCAGTGTTTTTAGGGAGTTCCTCTTGTGGCTCAGCAGGTTACAAATCCAACTAATATTCATGAGGATGCAGGTTCAATCCCTGGCCTTGCTCGGTGGGTTAAGGAACCAGCATTGCTGTGAGCTGCAGTGTAGTTCACAGATGTGGCTCGGATCCAGAGTTGCTGTGGCTGTGGTGTAGGCCTGCAGCTGAAGCTCCCATTCAACCTCTAGTCTCATGTGGCCCTAAAAATATGTATATATACATTCTTAGCACTGATGGTGACTTTTCCATATTCTGGATCCACCTAACACTCTCTGTTTCTTTAAACTAAGAGATCTCCACACACAGATTGTGAAAGGTCATAAGAAATATTGTTCCTTAGATCTCTGGTAGTGAGTCAGTGAAAGTGTCTCAATTCTTTCCTTTGAAACCCAGCACATGGCAGTGAAATTCAAGTCAGTTTTACTCCACACATTTTAAACTAAAGTATCATCAAAAGTGAATGGAAAGAGGAAACAAAGAAATAATTTATTGGGGTAGAAATTCTATTTATTCCTCCAATAGGCTTGCTTGATAACAGCATTCTAGAATCAAACCTAAAAAGTTTAGGAAGATATCATCTGCATGACTACATCTCACTGGTCGTTTCTCTCCAGGAAAATTTTTGCCTTCTGATAAACTTGCATGTTTACTTTTGCCTCTATGCCTTTGAGCTTAATTTAAACAGTAGCAATTATAGTTTAGGTCCATATTCAGGAAGACTTGACATAACCAGGTAACATGGTTACAGATGACTTTCAGGAACACTCCTCTCTTCCCAAGTTATACCTAGTGATAAATCTGATAAATGCTGAGGTTTGCACTTTGAGGTTCTTCAAAAATGAAATAAGGGGCATATTGTTATAAGCAGCAATTTATATTTCCAAATGATAGTTGTTTAAAGAAATCAATTAACAAAAGTATGTTATATTATTGTTTCTAACAATGCCTGGTTAAGTGCTTAATAATACAGTATCAAGTGCAGGCTGTGACCTATTGAACTCCTCTTTGTGTATAAAAACATTCCCACTTTGAAACTGAGCCCATATCTAAGTTTCTATTTCTTTAATATCAAACCTCAGCCTCAAAATCTAAGAGCATACAGTTTAAAGAAGCTTCCTCTTTTGTATCTGAATTGGGAAGAATCACAACTCTTTACATAGCAGGGGAAATAAGAGACTTGATTCTAGTTGTCCATTTATTTCCCCTAAATTAATCTATATTTCACTTTCCCCATCTCTTGTCTAATCTCTGTAAGACCCAATGACCCAAGAAAAAAGATAAACTGACAATAACTATACATAGACCCATAAAAGACTGGAAAGTTACAAGAGGAAAAGGAGAAGCAGGATGAGAAAGAAGAATCTTCTGAGGCTGGGCTTCCTAAGAAGGTGATCTTAGGGGAGCTCTGAATGATGAAGAGATAGATGTTCAGCCCCTGGACCCAAGGACCAACACTGTCCAATCATCTGTATCAAGGCACAGTCGAGGCAAGACCCCTCCGGAATTTTAGGAAAGTACTTTCTTATTAAAGACTAATGTGAACATCACCTTATCCACTCTTGAAAAATATCCTGAGTTTCACAACAAACAGGTGGGAAAACCTCCAGGAAAAAGGGTAGAAAAGAGTTTGCACTATTTAATAAACACTCTCTTCTGGTCATATCAAACCCAATTTTCAATATATGTACTGCACACTCACCTTCCCAGCTTCACACTCAGTGTGATAAGGCTAACTTGTTGGACGTCAGTCCTGATGACTATGAGACCAGAAGCTAATGGTAGATAAGTGGATTTTTCTGGTGTATTTTGTATCACTACTTATATTCTTAAAGAAGAAAAATATATTTCCAAGGAAGCAAAAGTACGACTCTTGATCCAGTCCATGTGAAGTAGGAATGGGGGTCCAGGTGTTGGGAGGACATTTTTATCCTCTGAGGAAAACCAGTGTAAACTTGGACTCCTGGTTGCCTAGTTTAAAATCAGAGTATTTAGGCAAAAGTGATGTTTTCTGTGTCTCTCGCACTATCCCAAATGCCACGCCTAACCCCACATCTGTTCCTCTGTGGAAATGTGAAGCCTGCTGTGGATGCAGCCCACTGGACCCAGGCACCAAAGATACTTCATCCTCTCAACTCAGGAGATGTGGCAGAACTGAGATTAACTCACACAGTTCAAAAAATGTTCCCTCGTGTGAGAGAGCTAAAGCATTCTTTTAATGGAAGCTTCAAAATGTCCACTTGTAGAAGGCAGTCTACATTTTAGGAAAGAAAATAACAACCACCCTTTCATTAGTTAAGTCACACATCAGCTATTATTTGAGCTCATTTTATGTGCTAAGTACTTTCCTAGACAGAAGCAGCACATTAGCAAATTAGACAGTCTTGGGCTTTACCCTTAAGGAGTGCACAGACCAGCAGGGCCTGGAGAGAGTACAAAAGCACAAGCATGAGACATACCATAAGAGGAAGATCAGGGGGTGTGAGGGACCACACAATGGCTGGGGCTCACCTCATCTTATTAGAACAGGGCTGATTTCCAAAATAAGTGACTTTCAGTACAGCAGATGAGATGGCCAATGCAAACAGGGATTGTGTCAGGGTAGACATAGGTATTAGACCTGAGTGTTCCCAAGCCATCTCCCTCTGTCTCACCCTTTGAGTCATCACCTCAATAAATGTTGCCAGTGACAAGGTCCTTTGCATCATGTAACACTTGCTCATGCTTTGTTTCTGTAAATGTGATTGTGCTTAATAGCATACGCACTGTACACACACAACCTTCTGCTCAGGATTTGGTAGTTTATACACTTTAGAAGGGAGCAAAATGTTGACAATAAGGATGATTTAGCACTCCTTTTATGATATCACAGTTGAGAGCAACCCTGATTGGAAAAAAGGACCAAGGACTAGTGCTTTGAGGCAAAGCACTCATGAAAGAGGAAGGAGGTTGGAGGAAGGTGCTGATGTAAGCGGTGAGCAGGGACCAGCACCAGTCATTCAGCTGGCAGATACCCTAGTGTCTTCTAGGCTAATTTCATGTGCAATCTCCTTTTTTGTGGAGGTGGAAGGGTACCTTTTCTCTAAACTTTAAATTGTAAGGAAATTTCCTTTCAATGAAACTTCTGTAATAATATAATAATTATATTAATAAATATAATAATAATAATGACAAATGTGACTTAGGATTTTGGCATAAAAACAGACATGTTTTTAGTATTAAAGGAACAAAATAGAGAGCCCAGAAATAAACCCACACAAATAACAGTCAACTGATCTTTGACAAGGGTGTCAAAAATACTCAATGCAGAAAAGACAGTCTCTTCAACAAGTGGTGTTGGGAAAACTGGACATTCGAATGCAATTGCATGAAACCAGACCCTGCATATTACACCCTAAAAATAAATAAGAGTGGATTAAAGATTTAAACCTGAGATGGTAAAACTTCTTGAATAAAACATAGTGAAAAATTTCATGATGTTGGGCTTGGTGGTAATCTCATAGATACAAACCAGAAGCCCAAGTGACAAAAGTAAAATTAGACAGATGGGACTACATCTCACTAAAAAGCAGCTAAAGAAACAATCCTCAGAGTGAAAAACCAACTCACAGAATGGAAGAAAATATCTGAAAGCCATATAGATGATAACAAATTGATATCCAAAATATATAAGGAACTCCTACACTCAATAGCAGAAATTTAAAAATATGAATAACCCAATTAAAAAATGAGCAAAGGAGTTGAATAAAAATTTCTACATAAAAGACATAAAAATGGTCAAAAGGAATATGAAAAGGCATTCAACATCACTAATCAGGGAAATGCAAATCAAGAGCACAAAGAGAAATCAACACCTGTTAGAATGGTTATTAAAAAAAAAAAAGACAAGCATGGGTGAGGATGTAGAGAAATCAGAACCCTGGTGCACTGCTGGTGGGAATGTAAATAAAATGGTGCAGTCTATGCAAATTAGTATGGAGATTTCTCAAAAAAAAAAAGAAAAGAAAAAAAGAACTAGCATTTGATTCAGCAATCCTACTTCTGAGTATGTATTCAAAGTGCACAAAATCAGGATCTTGAGACATCTGTACTCCAGTGTTAATTCCAGGATTATTCATAGTAGCCAAGGAATGGAAACAACCCAAATATTCACTGCTGAATGGAGAAAGAAAGTGTAGTATAAACATAGCATGGAATATTGTTCAGCCTTAAAAGAGGAAATACTGCCATTTGTGACAATGTGAAAGAAACTGGAGAGCTTATACCAAGTGCAGTAAGTCACAGAAAAACAAATAATGTGTTATTCTCTTTACACAAAGTCTCTAAAATAGTCAGGTTACAGAAGCAGCATAGAAGGGTGGTTTCCAGGGGCTGTTGCTTAACTGTTAGAAAGTTTGTTATGAAAGATGAATAAATTCTAGAAATTTGTTGCACAACACTGCACTTAAGGTTAACAAGATGGTATCAGGCACTTAAACATTTGCTGAGGGTAGATCTCATGTTCGGTGTTCTTATCACAAAAAGAGCCAAAAGAGAACTTTAGGAAGTGATGGATGTATCTATTACCTTGCTTGTAGTGATAGCATCACGATTGTATGCTTATGTTCAAACTCCTCAAATTCTACACATTAAATATATGGAATTTTCTGTTTATTAATTAATATGTTAAATATATGCTACTTTCATAATTAAATCTGTTTTGAAAAAGTCATTAGCATTTATTAAGAGACCATAGAGTAATAGCTACACTCGTGTTATTCCCTTCTTTTATTTACTATAACCACCCTCTGTTTTGAAGAAACTAAAGTTTAAGAAAATATCTAATATGGCAGAGAAAGATTGAACCTAAAATTTCACTTTTGGTGCCCCTGCTCTTTCTACTCTCCAATGAATATTGGTGCTCAGGCAGTGACAGTGAAATCCAAAGGCTAAACAAACCACACACAAACCAAGAGTTACGTTTCAGAGGCAGAACTGACTAGAGTTAACCTATCATCACGTCTTGGAAAATAAAGTACTAGATTTACTTGATCCTTGTGTCCAGATTCATAGTCTCTTCCACCATTTGGATAACAGAGTCCAAATATAAACATATCCTTTGCAAACATAAAAATCTAATTAGATTACTACTCTACTCAGGACTCTCAGTGTTCCTTGTTTTATTCAGAAAAAAAATATACACTTGACCCTTGAACAACACAGGGCAGGGAAGAGAGTGATTAAGGGAGTAAACCTCCACATGTAGTTGAAAAAAATATATGTCAAATATATATAAAACACACATAGAACTTATAGCTGGCCTTTCCTACAAAAGGAAAAGTTCCTCCAAATACACTGTTCTGCATCCATGGATTCAATCAACCATGGATCATATAGTGTAGTATATGCTATGTCTAAGTGGACCCATGTACTTCAAACCCATGTTGTTCAAGGTCATGTTGGCTGAAGGTCAACTGTAGCATGAGACTGCTCTTTGGGCCAGTGCAATTTGGCCCAATTTCAATGCCTTTCAGTGTGCTTTGCAAAGCTCTGGGTACTTTCAATATTAGGATGGATATCACATCAGTGATGGCCGCTGACTTCAATGACCTTGTGGCTTAATGTAAGGAGACAGACACAGTCCTTCAGGAAGTGTGGTGTATGGGCAGGCGGAAAGATGTGTGGTGTATTACATGAGCTCAGAAGAGGAAATATTCATCAAAAGGAGTTTCCTAGAATAGATGGGTTTTGCCCTGAGTACTAAAGAAAGATTAGGGGTTGGCCATGACAAGGGAGATTAAAAAGGTGCACCCAGCAGCTAGAAGACACAAAGAAAGGGGCTCTAAGAAGCGAGAAGACTTGAGCAATGGGTGGAGACAACAGACGTACTCCTCTGTATCCAGACTCATCTCTTATTGTTCCCCTCACACTCTTCTCCTCAATCACTTAAAGCTATAGCCTTCACATGTGCCGCTGCACATTTCTGCACCTTGGCTCATGCTGCTAACCCTGCATGAAATATTGGATGTCTCCATGATTTTGCTTGTACGATTTTGCCCTTTAAGAGATGAGCTTAAATCTCTCCTTTCTAAAACATTCCATGAATTAGTTAATCCCTTCATCCCTTGAATACACACTGTGCCATGCAACTGCTTCTATTGTTCACCCATTACATGCACTGATTGTGTGTGCACATACCCTCTAAAGGTGCACATCTAAAGGGAAGGATGCTTGCCTAAGATATCTTTGAAATCTTAACACCAAACATATTGATGGCAATTAAATTGCATTTAGGGAGAAGTAAAAGAATATGAATTCTTGAATAGTTTATAATTTGATTATCTAAAAAAAGGACAATGCCAAAAATGATACAGATCTTCCTAAGTGTAATTATAGAATGCACATTCCTGGAAACAGCCAGTAGATACCCAATAACCATTAATTAGTAATTGGTGTTCTCCAGCAGGTAACTCTTCTTCCAGCAGGTAACTCTTCACCTCCACCTCAGTCAACTCATACACCTTAATTAGATTCTATCTCCTCTGGGTACCCACCTCTTTTTACCTGATATCCTGCCCTGCTTTACTAAGTTGCACAAACATTTACATTTTCTCACTCATGCCCCAAGGACATCCTAGGGAAGTGGCAACTTAAAAGCTTTCAGGTTCAATATGGTATCAAACTTTGAATATGGGCTTGTTGAGAGCCAAGAACAGATGAAAAATTTATTCAAATAGGACTATGGCTTTATTTTAGATTACTCTCAAAAATAAGTTATGCCTGTGGAATTTCAGATTTAATCTATCTAAACTAAACTAGATCGCTTCTTGGCCTTTTAACTAAGATCAAGTGTAAACTGAACTAGAGTAACTCACTGCAGAGGGCTAGCTAAGACTTGTTGATACTCCATTACCTTGCTAAGCTACATCTGAATCAACTTTCTTATGTTGTCTTCAGGTTCCCTTCAGTGTTGAAGGCTAAGTCAGCTGAAGAAATAATTCTGCATCAATATTCTATGAGTTCCATAGTCATGGGAAAGCTTTCAAAAGGAATAGGTTACCTGTGATCTCATGAGCCTTTCAGACAAATGGTAGTTATTCCAAAGATGTAAACTTGTAGCCTGCTATTTCTCAGGCTTTGTATTTATCCTTGCTTCACAAGAGTAACCACAGTTAACAATACTGTTATGAGTTATCGGTTTAGGTAAGGTATCCTAGACGGTTTTTCAATTGACAGCAAGCAATCTCTCTCAAAGCACAGAGCTATAAAACTTCCAATAGGAAATGTAAGTAGACATTATAATCTTATGGACTTTTTCTCCCCCTCCCCAAGCTCTTTTGCAAGTAATCTATTTTGAACCATTTAACTATTTTTGAATTAACTTATTTTTTATAGTACATGATGTATACATACTTATGCTTCTCTCCCCAAAATACTTTGTCAATCTTGGTCAGTTAATATGTTAAAAATTATTCTCATCATAAAAGATTTCAATTCTCTAAAATAGTAAATATGTTTAACTTAGTTTAGCATTGCAAACCTCAGTTTTGTTAATGTGGGAAATGTTTTTATATCTACTTTCAATTTTCACTAATTTTACATGAGCACTTCAAATGACCTAGATTTTTAAGTGCAGTAGTTCCCATGCCCCTAATTAAATGCCACTGAACTCACCCTTCCTCCAAAGGGTCCTTCTGCTTTGCCTTCATGTTGGTTTTGGACAGTTTCTGGGAATAAAAGTGTAACTGTGAAACCAATTTTTTCATGTGCTGTATTTCTGAAGAAATAGCTCCTTCACTGGAAGAATAAAATATTCCAATTGAATATCTGTAGCTTGGGAAAGTGCCTAATTTAGTCTGACAGAGTTGTTGATTTATCTGAAAGAGGAATTCTAAAGAAACCTGCGGACTCCCTTCCTTAATTATGTTTTAGCAAACTGGCACAACAAAAGCCCATGAATACTGAGAGATTTCTAGGTACCCTGGACAGTGTTTTTCAAATGACAGTAAGCAATTTCCCTCCCAAAGCTCAGAGCTGTAAAACTTCCAATAGGAAATGTAAATAGAAATTATAATCTTATGGACCTTTCCTCCAACCCCCCTCCCCCAGAGCTGCAGTATTCAGGAAGGCAGCCACAAGGCCCACACAGTCATTCACATTCAGGATGTGATGCATTATAAGATGCATAATGGACTTCAAGGAACTCCTAAGAAGAATGTAAAATATTTCAATATTTTTATAATGATCACATGCTAAGTATTTCATATACATCGAGTTAATGAAAATTACCATTGAAATTAATTTCAGCTGTTTTTTTTCATGACTTTCAATTTGGATACAAGGAATATTAAAATAGCAAAGGTGACTCATGATGCACTGGACAGCATCACTCTAAGGTCTAAGTGGATGGACAAAGCCAATGGCATCAGTGGTGCTGTGGGTCATGGGTTTTAACAGAGTAGGAACACAAAAGAGTTTAGTGCTCTTAGCCCAGTGCTATAAAAACCACCACCATGATGCATGGACCTAGTTTTTTAACCGTATTACTTAATACCGATGGGATTACTTTCTTTTGGTTTTAAAACTGAATGCTGTACTAAAAATACTAGTATTCTTTCAACTTTTGTTAGGGGGCATTGCAATATGGTACCTGGGTATATTTTATTTCTCTGGGCCAGGCATTTCTGATGAAGGTATTTTGGAAGGAATTACGTGGGAGGCACCTAACTAGCTTTCTTTACCAGGACCTGTGGAGTCTGGTTTTAAAGAGTGTTTATTAGTTACTGAGTGAGCAGTGAAAGTACATGAATAAAGTCACAAGGGGAGTATTTGAGGAGGGATGTCCTCAGAGGGGTACTGGGATGACGGTGGGATTTTACTGCCTGGATGAGAGAGGGGTGCAGAGTTTATACTTGAGATGCATCACAAAATCCTAAAAAGCTGCCAAGGCATATCTGCTCTGTAGAGAACCAAGATAGGAAAGCTAGTTATGGAAAGTTCTCTCTGAAGCAGAGGAGGCAGTCAGAGCCATACAAAATATTGAAATAGTCACCATTTCCAGGCTTAATCCAGATTGTATAGAATTTGAAGGCTTTAAATACCATTTTGGTATGAGTTAGGCTTCTGTAATTATAGGCTCATTGTGCAGTAGGGCAAGATCAGAAATCAAGACAAAGTGACAAAATTTGACTCACAAGGAGGGATTCATTTTGACAGATTCTGAGGAAGATTAAATCTATCCTTTTAACTAGACTTTCAGCATTATTACATTCTTCAACACTTTATTTTGTCTTTTTTAAAGGGCAACATATTGTCTTTCAGCCATGGGCAGGCATGGATACCTTCTGTAACATACAAGGGAGACAGTGGTAAGCCTGTATCAGCAGAAGCTTGCACTGAGAACAAGCACGGCAATGTGGTGAGGAAGGGCATCTTTTAAAGCCCTTTGTGGGCTGGTAGAGCCCAGCATGGATTCTGGAGATGATGAAGTGTGTGGTCAGCCCAGGTGAGGACTGTGCAAAGATGCTGGTACTCTTGGTCATGAAAGAGATTGAGACTGGATGAATTTGGGGCTTGAAATGAGTTACAAAAATTAGTCCTGCTTGAAATTAGCCTAGGACATAAATTCTGAGAAAGTTCCTAAGGAAGCTCATTGCTGACTAAAGAATATAGCAATCAGAGTTCTTTGATGGCTCAGTGGGTTAAAGATCTGATGTTGTCACTGCCATGGTACAGGTTTGATTTCTGGCCCCTGAATTTCTGCACGATGCCACCCCCCAAAAAAACAAACAAAAAATATAGCAATCAGCTACTATTGAAGAGGAAGACAGCCCTCCCTAATTGCTGGGCTCTGTTTTAAGTCTTTATGGTTAGGGGACCCACAAGCTATTTTAGATGCAAACTTTCAGATGTTTCCTCTTCTAAGTTTTTAATGTGGGCCTTAAAATGCATCCTCTTGCTGACTGGGATGCCCCCTCCACCTCCAGGGGGTTAAGGTCTGCTTCTGACTCAGTCAATCTTTGTCCATTGTTTCCCTTCTTTAGCATCTTACATCTATGTCCTATGTCTTGCTGTAGCTCACACCAGGAGTTTGGTGAATGATCTCTGATTTGATCCCCTATAATTTATTTTTAAAAGTTAGGGCTTAATATTAGGAAACTGAATTATGAATGGAATTATAACATCTTCTTTTCATCAGATTTGCCAATTATAAAAGACTTTCCCTGCTGACATAGTTTGGCTCCTTAGTGTAATCCTTCTCTTATGTTCCTGAAATATGATTTTTCAAAGAATAAGTACAAACTTGCCTTTTGTTCTTGCTATGTCTGTGCTCCCCTCAAATTTATGCATGGGAATTCTAACCCTAAAGGTGATGATATTAAGAGGTAAAGCCTTTGGGAGGTGATTAGGTCATGAGAGTGCAGCCCCCATGAATGGGGTTAGTGCCCTTATAAGGTAGACCCCAGGGAGGTCCTTGGCCCCTTCCACCATGTGAACACGCAGAGAAGTCAATTCTCTTTAACCAGGAAAAGGGCGCCCATCAGAACCTAACATACTGGCTCCCTGATCTTGGATTCCAGCCTCCGAAATGCTAGGACGTGAATTCCTATTGTTCAGAAGCCACCCATTTGATGGTGCTTTGTTACAGCAACATGAACAAAACAAGAAAGTCCTGAATTGTCTGTCAATAGCCAAAATGAACTGTACACACCCTTACAAAATTATATATGAACCACAGGTGATTGGAATCAAAGGTTCTGTATAAATAGAAATAATGAATCATGAGTAATTGAAGACAGTAATTTAAAAGGCAACCTGTTTCAGTAGCAACTGTATTTAGAGATCATATACATCTAGTTGAAAAAAACCATTTTATTAAACTATTATTTTAGCAGCTCAAAACACATCTTTCACGATGCGATTTTAACTTGTAATTCCTCTGTGACATCTAGATTTCCCCAAGGTACTGTCCTATTCCTGAAATGTTCTCTGCTAGATCAAAGCTCAAGATAAAACTTCAATTACATCAATGAAATGAACTATTCATATGGAACTAATCTTTCTATAAAACCTCTTCAAATAAAAACAGTTTTGAAAGGCAAATAAATTCAATTTATCAACTTGGTTGTGAATTTTGTCAGGATATATGTTGTCAACATCCTTGTACAGCTTTAGTGTACAATAATAGTTGAGTAGGGAGAAGGCTGTTCTATAAATGGTCACCAGTTGGACAAATGTGCGGCTATAAAAGTTGGTCCAGTAATTATTTACGTGCCTGTTAGAGAACAGTAGTTGTGATAAAGTTCTATCCCCAGGAGTTCTCAAAGTGAAAAATATAGTCAGTACAGTTTTCAAACAGAAAATAAAGTATCTATTTGACACTGTTACACAGCTAGGAAACCTCATATAGAGTAATGTCCTCATGCTTAGCAGGACTTTACAAGTCCATGAGTTTGTGGGTGATGTCCTCCATGTCAGCAAGTGAAAAGTGATGCCACAAAGCGCTTAACTGCATCGTGTACACAGCATGCTACCAGCCCATATGGCGGTACCTGGGAAAGGGCTAATTGAAAGTCACTTAACATTACAAAGACAATCCAAGTTTAACCAGGATACCATCCCTGACATTCCTGGCTAAAGAAGACACCTTGCTTTCATGAGAAGTAAATTGTAATGCTAGGTAAGTTCTCACAGCTCTTCTCAATGTGCTTATTTTCAGTTTGGAACACCTGTCACAGCTTTCACTTAATTATAATGCATCTATAATTAAGAATCTGTTAGGATTCTCATAGAATATTCAGTTTTGAGAGATCTGGGTTAACATGCTGTAAGATTCTAACAGCCTCTGACTAGGAATTTAAAAAATAACAAATCCCATTGTGTATTTACACCACATCTTTATAAGTTCGTCTGTTGACAGGTACTTATGTTGTTTCCATATCATGGCTATTGTAAATGATGCTGCTATGAACACTGGGGTGCATGTATCTTTTTGGAGTATTGTTTTCATTTTTTCCATATGCACTCAGGAGTGGGACTGCTGGATTATATGGCAACTCTATTTTTAGTTTTTTGAGGAAACTATACTGTTTTCCACAGTGTTTACACAAATTTACATTCCCACCAACAGTTCCTTTTTCTCGTCATCCTTGCCAACATTTGTTATTTGTAGATTTTTTTTTGATGATGGCCGTTGTAACAGGTGTGAGGTGATGTCATTGTTGTTTTGATTTTTATTTCTCTAATTATTACTGATGAAGAGCCATAAAAAGAATGAAATTCTGCCATTTGCAGTGACATGGATGGACCTAGAGAATATTATGCCCAGTGAAATAAGTCAGAAAAAGGCAAATACTGCATGATACCACTTATATGTGGAATCTAAAACATAATACAAGTGATTGTGTATGAAAAACAGAAACAGGCTCACAGATATAGAAAACAAACTAGTAGTTATTCAGCAGAGGGGGAGAGGAAAATTAGGAAATAGGATTAAAAGATCCAAACTACTATGTATAAAACAGATAAGCAACAAGGATATAGTGTATAGTATAGGTAATTATAGCCGTTATCTTATAATAATTTAATGGAATGAAATGGAGCCCATGAAGATTAATCAATTTAAAGGCACCAATGTGTGCACATCTCTAAATACAGAGCTATCGAGAACCTGATGGCTTTTCCTCTTAAAAAAATTATGCAAGGAAAGATGAATGTTTAGTTTACATTTTTTGTTTACCTATTTTCTTCTTCACCAAGATAATTAGATCTCAGGTCTAATTCTGCTGATACCTATTTGCGTTGACTTTCAGGAAATCATTTGAATTTTCTGTGCCCATTTACTTGATTTTTTAAAACAAGAGAGAATAATGTCTATGCTTTCACCAGGCCCCATATGTTTTAAGAGGTTCACTTCCATCTATCCTAATAACAAGTGGACCAGGGGTGGTTTATGGTCAAATGGTGAGAAGTGTTATAAAGGTGATGACACAGAGTTAAAGCAAAGATGAGCACAGTGGACTCTCAGGAAAGCATGTCTTTTTTGGCAGAACCTTCACCTCTGCAAGCCTGGTCACCAACCACTAGTCCTTCAGACCTCAGCTCAGCTTGGGGGCTGTTTTCCCCCAAGATTAGCTTACCTACTGCCCCCTCCCCAAACTAGAGCAAACATTCCTAAGACCCCCTCCTTCTTTGCAGTATAATTACACTTTGATGTTTGTGACCATTTTCACATCAGTTTCCTTCTCTAATCTTTCAGTTCTGTGCAAGTGAATCCATGGTGTTGCAAGGACTCTTACACTCTTAGTACATCATCAAAGAATTCCTGGCAAGTGGAAGGCACTCAATAGTATCTGCAGAAACTCCAATGTAACAATTCAATTCTCCACCACAGTCAATGTCAAAGTGGACAGCACCTCATATTTTAACGAGAGTGAGATACATCAGCCTGAAAATCCCTTCCAATTCTGCTCGATTTTGTGCTTATACAAATATAGTAATCATCCTGAATTATGTAGTCTGCAGATGACCAGACTTGCACACCAGTACCGATGCAAATTTAAGCAACATCATCTGGGCTGGTAAGCTCGCCTTTCATGGAAGCCCAGTGCCAATGTGGGGACAGTCTTCACTGAGGTGTCCTAGGTTAATAAAATCTATATCTCTTTCTTTCTTCCTAAAGTTCTTTGTTCTTAAAGCTCTTCTGGGGGGAAGAGTTTGTACCATGACCCTCAACAAATGGGAAACATTTCCCTCCCAAGAGTTTTTGCCTGTTTGCTCTCAAGAGAGCTTGGTAGGTGGTTAGGACCTGGGTGATGGAACATCAAGAAGAAAGCCATCAAATATTAATACTGAATGCTTATACCATTTAAGATGAAAAATTAAATATTGTTTCACAAACGATTTCACAGTTAAGAAAACCAGTTTCTGTAGAGATGGCATAGTAATGATTGATAGGTTTTAACAAAAGCATATGAAATGTTAAATTTAAAAGAGAGTTTTCAGAGAAGGCTGTCATTAGTCACTTCTGCTTCTCAGGGGAGCTGCCCCTGGAGGGCGGAGGCTTGTTCACTGAAGAAGGGGCCATCTGTCTCCAGGAATTATTAACAATCTCAAACTTATCTTCGTGATACAGACAAATTATTTTCAAAATTGCCCTAACAATGACCAAAACCACATTAGAACTCCATAAGGAGAGATCCAGGTAACTCCTTATCAATATCTTATTAAAGTACCAAAACATACGATGCAGATGATTAAAAATTAATTTTAGAGAGAGAGTAGGAAAATGTTATTTTAATCCTTCTCTTTCTGCACTATAGAAATGGAAAATTCAAATGTCTTTACTTTTATATCATTTTCATTGGGTTTCCTTTGAAATGAATATATAACAAATTAAAATCTTGATGACCAGCACAGGATATGATGAGAATGCTAATGCTTTTACTACTGAAAGAGAAATAGCTTTCAAAACACTGTTCTCAGATGGATACTGCAATGCATAACAATTCAGGATCTCTTCAGCCACAAGTGATAAAACTTCAGAATGGCTGCCACCATTGTCCCTGATACATCAAAGCATCTTGGCAATTAAAGTCATACAGTCTTGTAACCTAGAAATACTGAAATACTTTTCACAGCTCAGTTATAGAGAGTTTGCAGAGTTTGATTTCTTGATTGTATGTTGGCTTCTCCAACATTAACTGATGATTTTATCTCTATGGCTTTTCTCTCTGTATTACCAACAGCACCAGCATCTCACCATCAATAGCTAGCATGCCCTAAATTGAATCCTCATTGTGTGAAGGTAGGAAAGCAGGGGTCCTTTAGTATTATTTATGAGCCTAAAAATTAAGGAACTGCAAATCCAGCCTTGCTGACCAAGTTTAATAGACCAAAGAAGCCCATCCTCAATCGAAATCCTATCTCCCAGCATAATCCCCTTTCTGGCCAACTTCACTGATCTGAGCACACAATTATCTTCCTTTTAATTTTAAATCAAAATGAGGTTTCTCGTTAAAAACTTTTGTTGTAAAATTCCCCTCCAAAATAGTTATTTGGCTGCTTTTCTTGACATTATCTCCATTGAATCATTTTTAATTTTCTGAATTTCTTAACTATAACTCATTTATAAAAGATGGGATTTTTTTTTCTTATTCTAAACATGTAAACCACTTTTCTCTCATTTTCTTAATTTTTTCTTATTTTTTGTTTCAAAAGTAAAGACATTCTAAGACAGAAAAAAATGTACCAGTCACAACAATAGTATGGGTGTTTCAAAGAGTCAAAGATTTCAAGTTCTTGTAAGGAAATAGATTCAAGGACCTTGAACACTACAGATTCATGACTATGTTACAAGAGAAAAACACAATAAGACAAATATTGATAGGTTTCTACTATCTCAAATACAATCCTGTTTTTAATTTTCCTTCTGACACAAATAATACCCTCATTTTATTTAAGAATCTAAAAGTCAATTTTTTTCTGTTACAGATGACAGCAGAAACACATTTGGAGAGAAAACAAGGAGAAAGCTCATATTGTACAAGTAATAAATAAAACTTGAGTATCCTTTCAATAAAAGAATTATACACCTTAGCAAGTATCAGTAATTGGGAAGCTTATGCAATGTTATATTTATATTAAAGTGTCAGTTGCCAAATCAATACCATCTCTATTGAGGACTTTCAGTTTGATGATACTTGAACCTCTCTAATGTTTCACAACTTCCCACCAGGGGGAGAGCATCAAATGGCCAATTTCTTCCAACTTTTTAACTACGTACATAATCACACTAATTTATCAGAAAATGTTAATAAGTTCTTGTGTTTAAGGTAATTCAGGCTTATTAAATATGTTCTTAATATTTGCATTTTGTCATCACAAAACAAATTTCTTATTTCTTGTTTCTGACTTAATGTAAAAGTAGTTTTCTAAGTATCTGGGCAATTTCATATAGATAAACATCTTAGCATTTAAAATAATTTATCATGGTAAATTCTATTTTTATTACTATATATTATATCATAAACATAATGTTTAGTTTCTTTTAACTTGTATCTTCTGTGTCTATTTTAACAAAACATTTTCCACATTTACCTCTAGAACTGTTTTCAATGAATAAGCTCTTATGTTCCCTAAGTGGTAACATTTTTCATCTCAATTTGATAAAACTTTGAACAATAATTTTGCCAAAATAGAATGGAAGTATCTCCCTGGCAAACCTAATGGTGTAGTGGGACAATATTTAACAAAATACAACAATGGTTTTCTTGGCTTTTGTTCAGTCTTCTGACTTGCTGTGTATGAGTCCTACGATGGCACTTAGTGGATGACTGAGAGAATACAGCCAGGCTTATCTCCCCTTGGCACAGGTGAAAAGACGCATTAAAAACAGTGTTGTGATCATTTCTGCTGTGCAGTAAAATGATTCACTTATACATATACACATATCCATTCTTATACATAAAATACGTTATTGTACAATAGAAAATGATCACATTGTAAATCGACTTTAATAAAACTTTTAAAAATTAAAAAAAAGGAAATAGAAAGGTTGAGAAATAGTATTTCTTATTTGGCTGCCAAATTTAGGGTTTCATTTTTTTTGTCTTTTTTTTACAATACGAATTTATTTTTATTATTATTAAAGTATAGTTGATTTATGTTTCATCAAGTTCTGTTGTACAACAAAGTGACCCAATCACACACATTTCCCTGTGCTGTACAGTAGGATCCCATTGCCCATCCATTCTGAATAAAACAATTTGCATCCAAAAAAAAAACAAAACAAAACAAAAAAAAACAAAACCCAAATGCCCATCCATCCCCTCCCCTTTCCCCCTTGGGAACCCCAAGTCTGCTCTTTTTAGCCATGATCTGTTTCTGCTTTTTGTTATTTTTAGATAGAATCTTCTGTTCCATACTTTAGATTTCACAAATAAGTGATATCATATGGTATTTGTCTCTCTCTCTCTGACTGACTTCACTTAGTATGAGAGTCTCTAGATCCATCCATGTTGCTGCAAATGGCATTAGTTTGTCTTTTCTATGGCTAATATTCCATTTTATATATGTAGCACATCTTCTTAATCCATTCATCTGTCAATGAACATTTAGGTTGTTTCTATGTCTTGGCTATTGTGAATAGTGCTGCTATGAACATAGGGGTGCATTTATCTTTCACAACGAAAGTTTTGCCCAGCAGTGGAATTGCTGGATCATATGGTAACTCTATATTTATTTTCCCGAGGTACCTACATGCTGTTTTCCATAGTGGTTGTACCTATTTACATTCCCACCAACAGTGAAGAAGGTATCTTTTTGTCCACATCCTCTCTAGCATTTGTTATTTGTTGACTTGTTAATGATGGCCATTCTGACTGGTGTGAGATGGTACCTCATAGTAGTTTTGATTTGCATTTCTTTAATAATTAGTGAGGGTTTCATTTATTAACAGCATGTGTATACTCCTGTTTTGTGATCTATCAAGTTTAGGTTGATTTCCATTATTTCCTGGCATTTTTTCCACACATCATTCCTATATAGTTGCATTGCCTGTTTGCTGTTTTGGGGGTTTCACCATAAGAGTATCTGTGGGGAGCTCTTGCTATCCTTGTGGAAATTCCCAATTGTAGTGGAATTTCCCAAGTGTAGAGACATTTTCTCAGAGAACAGGAAATTTCTCCAAAGCAGAAACCTTGAATCTCTAGACTATGTGACAGGGAAATTGAAGAGGAGATCCCTGCTTTGTATGCAATTTCAAGCCTTATCTTACCTCTTTCCAAAGAAGGAAAGAACTTTTCTAAAATGACTGAGGAAAGTGGCCACATTAGAGCCAGGTCTCTGTAGCATGGTCAAGGAATCCTCTTTACTAAACAGTATTTGGTCTGAACTGAATTACACACCACATGAGCTGAGCAGTATCCTGCCATAACCCTGGTCCACTTGTGATTAAAATTCAGAAAATGAGCAGATTAGAACACTGCCAAGAGGGAGTCGAATTTCATGCAAAAAAGTAAACAGTGAAATGTATTTTCTTAATTCTGAATCTGAGCATTTCATGTTATTCTTGTTTACTTTTAAATAGTTTCATAAAAATTGTTAACTGTTAGTATTTAAATTTTAAATATTCTAAAGGACAAATACCACGTATCACTTATATGTGGAATCTAAAATGTGGCACAAATGAATCTATCTATAGAACAGAAACAGACTCAGAGAACAGACTTGTGGTTGCCAAGTGGGTGTGGGGGAGGGAATGGGATGGCCTGGGAGCTTGGGGTTAGTAGATGCAAACTATGACATTTAAAATGCATAAGCAATGAGGTCCTGCTGTATAGCACAGGGAATATATACAGTCTCCTGAGATAGACTATGATGGAAAAGAATATTAAGAGTATATGTATGTATAACTGAGTCATTTTGCTGTATAGCAGAAATTGGTACAATACTATAAATCAACTACACTTTAAAAATAGGCTTGGCAACAGGCATTCACAGGAAAGAAAATTTAACTATTTTATGAGTTGACTAAAGCAGAGCTTTAAGGTTTTCTTTCCTGAGATATCACCTTGCTTAAGCTTCAGTATGCCAACATTGGCACAAATAAAGTTCTATAAGGGAAAACCTAATCAATATCAAATCCTTAATCAGTTATGTTAAATGAAGTAATTTCCTTCTTGGTAATCAGGTTGGGTGCATTTATATTCATGGTCATTTTTTTTAACATGGAAGAGAGATAGCTAGGATTCCCAGTCTGTATGAAATACATATATTGAAGGTGGGGTCATTAAGGGAAAAATCTTTTCTCCCTTGAGTTTCATGGGCTAAGGTGAAGGAAAACATTGGCCAATTATTCCAGGATAGATGTGCATGGACATAAAACTTGCTCAACTCTTGGGAATACTCTTTCATCACACTGATGACTCTTTTCAACAGCAGAAGAAAATTAGACTGCAGCCACACTCATCTCTTCATGTGAGCCGTAGGCTGGAGCTATATTAATCTATGGAAGGCCTGAGCTGAATTGAACTTTGATGTCAAATGACTGGCTCTTGCCCCTACTGACAAACCTTTCTAAGTGTGCAGAGATGTGTCCCCAGGATCTCATGCCAAATGGCCAGGACACCACTGGAGGCCCTGTAGACATGGAAAAAATTAAACAACAAATGTTGTTGAATGAAGATAACATTACAAGAAGTGATGTTTGAAATGACTGGCAAGACAGTTTAAAAGTCTTAGTAGAAATTCTAGGTTTATGGACTTCTCTGTGGATGAAGAGATCATATGTACAGTTGAACTAATGTGGGGGTTGGAGCACCAACCCCTCCCCATGCAGTTGAAAATCTGTGTACAGCTGTACAGTCAGCCCTCCCTATTCATGGTTTACACCTTCGAACTTAACCACAGATCACATCATACCATTTTTTAAAATGTGCTTGTAAGTGGACCAGTACAGTTCAAACCCATGTTGTCCAAGTGTCAACTGTGTATTGGTTTGGGGAGAAATAAAAAACCCTGAATTTAGAATAGTATTTCTCCATACCCACACCTAGGAAGGAAAAAGTATTTAAAGTTCATTGAGGAAAAGATTTTGAGACACTATTGAGATAGAGGATGCTTAGGAGAGAGCTTTGGGAGGACAGAGACTCAGCAGGGCTTTACCTGACACCCCTGGAGCCCAGTGGAGGCCAGGATGTGGGCACACTCAGGTGACATGTGGGAGGGCACTGCACTCCCAGAAAAGCCTGAGAGGCTATAGGACCTTGGATCAGAGACTAAGTGATTTGGAGGGAGGGAGCAGGGTTCCATGAGCTGCACATCTGCACATTCTAGGGGGTCGGGGAAAGAGCATCAGCTGTGACCAAGATGAATTTCCTGCTACCTCAGTGGGAAGAAAACTTGAAACATAGGATTTAGGTTAACAATGGAATTAATTATTCCACTGGTGAATTTTTCTTTTTATGCCCACATCTCAGATCTCTGTGAGACCTCTGTCAATATCTCAATCTTATATCCTGTGTAAAACTCTGTTCACTCAAACTCCCTGTGGACTCAGTGGTCAAAGTGATATGAGAAATTATAGTTCAGAATCATCAACTGCCTAGATGTGTGACCTCCCATACTTTACTCACCCTTTCTATGGTATTGTCCTTATATTAGATAAAAGATCTGGGAGAGTTTTCTAGAAACATGTGCTCTGGTCTTTACTTGTATCTCCAATCTTTCTTCCTACCACCTCCTCCAAACTTGACCTTTGTCATAATCCACACACATCACAATAGTGTGTATGTTACTTTGAGTTCCTTGCTCAGCCACCCCCACTCCTAGCCTCTGCAATAGCTGTTCTCTCTCAGGGACAGTTCTATTCTCAAAGATCATTCTTGAATGGCTTCTTCTTGACAATTAGGCTATAACTCCAACACATCACACCAGAGGTTTTTCCCCTATTTATACTGGTTCCCCCTCAACTCCAACACTCATGGTCACTTCTGCTACCATATCTTTTTTCTTGATTTTACTTATCTTCCTTTAAAATATAACTTACATGAGAATGAGGACCTCACCATCACATCCCCAATGCTTAGAAAGTTGAATGGCACAGAAATTACCAAATAAAAGCATCCATTTCATCTTTAAAATTCAACATCAGTTAAAGATACTAATGTAAAATCATTAAACCACACAGCTTAATTTTTAATTTTGGATGTGGTCTCACACCCACGTGATCACAGCCTCTTGGTTTGCTATCTACAACTACTGTGGCTCTGTTTCTAAATATCTTACTTGCCTTTATTTGGAAATGATTTTAAGCAATGAAATTAAGGTGACTGTAAAGACCTTTGTTTGCTTTTAACCATGTGAATGCTACCATTTGTAAGAAAGTTTAGATTTGTTCCAAGAGGAACTAGTGGTGAAACTGCAGTCCAAGGAGTAAAAGAGGCGTTGTGACTCATCTATGGGAAGAAGTTTCTAAGGGTCAGAACAGTGTTTCAAGGTACTAAGTGCCTGAGTTTTTAAGGACAAAAGCAGTGATCATGGTCTGCTATGGGTACTTGGGGAAGGAAACATGGAGTGAGATGTTGAAAGAGAGACATTTAAGGGTCATTCCAAAGCTACACTCCCAGGGACTCTGTGCTTCTTTTATATTAGAGCGCCACATACATTTTTATGAATATTTTTTTCACTGTTCAAAAGACCTATCATGAACAGCTTGCTTCCCCTTTACTTAATGTTTTCTCAACATCCCTAAGCCATCAAAGAGGCTTCATGAAGTAACTAAATGCTTCTGTAACTTTGAATCTTGGGGAAAAAAAGACACAGCATATATTAGCCAAATGGTGAGACAGATGTTCCAGAATGGCAGTGCTCAAGGAGGTGATTAAAATGCCAAATAGCATCTTACTGTCCCTTGAATGGAAATATCCTTGAAAACTGTAGTGCACAAATATTTTGAGGGAAAATAATAGTGAATAAGCAACATAAAGTAGTATTCTTGTCTTGTATATTGTTGTCTTAATGAGAATCCCTATTTTCCTGAACATAGTAGGCATTCAACAAATTAGTGATTAAATGGAAAAAAATTACACATGCAAAAACTACAGTGGAGATGTATGCATATAACTCAATCAAAATGCAAATGTTGGAGTTCCCATCATGGCTCAGCAGTTAGTGAACCCGACTAGCAACCATGAGATGTGGGTTCGATTCATGGCCTCATTCAGTGGGTTAAGGATCTGGTGTTGCCGTGAGCTGTGGTGTAGGTTGTAGACGAGGCTTGGATCCCATGTTACTGTGGTGTAGGCTGACAGCTACAGTTCCAATTAGACCCCTAGCCTGGGAACTTCCATGTGCTGCAGGTGGGGCCCTAAAAGACAAAAACAAACAAACAAACAAAACAAACAAACAAAAAAACAAAGCAAATGTGCCTCATTATTTCAGGATAAAATTGAGTGTGTGTATTTACGAAATTGTGAGCTCAATTCCTTAGTTCATGAGAGTAAGGGTGAAATTCTGACAAATGCTAATCTTTAATATTTGATATGAAACCAGATATTCAAAGGGACTTTCCCGGGCCACTTTTTACTTACTGTTGTTCACCCTGATGAGAGAATGTATCAATAGAATAGTTGAAAGTTGGTTTTTTTTATCTACATCATGGAGACAAATACAATAGAATTTCCATAAACTTTTTGCTTGGAAAGTTTATATTGCAGTTTTAAATATGTCATGAACTTGATTTTGGAGTAACCTCAATATTAAATGCAAAGCACATTAATCAGCAAATTAAACTCATCAAATGTATATTCTAATTTAACCATATTTCTACTATTTGCTCCCAACCTAAAGCAACTAGAGAAAGAACAAACAAAACCCAAAGTTAGTAGAAGATACCAAAGGCCAGAGCAGAAATAAAAGAAATAGAAACAAAGAAAACAATAGAAAAGATCAATGAAACCAAAAGCTGATTCTTTGCAAAGATAAATAAAATTGATAAACCTTTAGCCTGACTCTCAAGAATAAAAAGAGAGAAGTAACAACTGACACCACAGAAATCCAAACAATCATAAGAGAATAATATAAACACCTATATGCCAATAAAATGGAAAATATAGAATGGAAAAATTCATAGAAAGATACAACCTTCCAAGACTGAACCAAGAAGAGAAACAAAATATGAAAACAATAATCACAATCACTGAAATTGAAACTGTAATTTAAAAATTTCCAAATAACAAAAGTGGACCAGATGGCTTTGCAGGCAAATCCTATCAAACATTTAGAGAAGAGTTTTTACCTACCCTTCTAAAATACTTTCAAACAATTGCAGAGGATGAAACACTCCCAAGCTCATTCTGTGAGACCACCATTACCCTGACACTAAAACCACATGAAAAGCACTCTCTCACTCACTCTCCCTTTCTCTTTCTCTCTCACACACACATAATTAGAGACCAATATCATTTATGAACATAGACAAAAAATCCTCAACAAATTTCTATCCAAGAGTACATTAAAAGGTTCACACACCATGATCAAGTGAGATTTATCCCAGGCATGCAAGAATTATTCAATATCCACAAATCAATGTGAACCTTTACATTAACAAAATGAAGAATAAAAACCATATGGTCATTTCAATAGATGCAGAAAAGCTTTGGACAAAACTTTTTCAATGCCCATTTATGACAAAAACTCTCCAGAAAGTGGGCAGAGGGATCCTACCTCAACAAAATAAATATCATAAATGACAAACTCACAGCTAACATCATTCTCAGTGGTGAAAGGCTGAAAGCATTTCCTCTAAGATCAGGAACAAGACAAGTATGTACACTCTAACCATGTTTATTCAACATAGTTTTGGAAGTCCTAGCCCTGGCAATCAGAAGAAAAATAAAAGGAATCCAAATTAGAAAATAAGTAAAATTTTAACTGTTTGTGCATGACACGATACTATACAAACAAAATCCTAAAGATGCTACCAGAAAACTATTATAGCTTATGAATTAAGTTGGTAAAGTCGCGGGATACAAAATTAACACACTGAAATCTCTTGCATACCTATACACTAGCAATGAAAAATCACAAAGAGAAATTAAGGAAACAATTCCATTTACCACTGCATCAAAGAGAATAAAATACCTAGGAATAAAGCTACCTAAAGAAGTGAAAGATCTATACTCTGAAAACTATATGACATTGATGAAGGAAATCAGTGAAGACTCAGATGTAAATATATACCATGTTCTTGGATTGGAAGAATCAATGTCGTCAAAATGACTGACAATACTACCCAAGACAATGTACAGATGCAGTGCAATTCATATCAAATTGCCAATTGCATTTTTCACAGAACTATAAGACAAAATGTTTAAATATTTATGGAAACATAAAAGACCCCAATTAGCCAATGCAAACTTAAGAAAAATGGAACTGGAGGAATCAGGCTCCCTGACTTCAGAGTATACTGCAAAGTATGGTACTGGCACAAATCAGAAGCAGATCAGTGGAACAGGACAGAAAGCCCAGAGAAAAACCCAGAGAAAACATGCATTTATGTTCAATTAATCCACAATAAAGGAGGCAATGATACACATTTGAGAAAAGACAGTCTATTCAGTAAGTGGTGCTTGGAAAACTGGACAGCTACATGTAAAAGCATGAAATTAGAACATTCTATTATACCATACACAAAAATAAACACAAAACAGATTAAAGACTTAAATGTAAGACCAGATACCTGGTCCTCATAAGGCTCTTAGAGGAAAACATAGGCAGAACACTCTGATGTAAATTGCAGCAATATCTTTTGGGATTCACCTTCTAATGAAAATAACAACAAAAATAAACTCAAAAGCTTTTGAACAGCAAAGGAAACCATAAACAAAACAAAAAGACAACTCACAGAATGGGAGAAAAATCTTTACAAATGAAGTGACCAACAAGGGATTAGTCTCCAAAAGACACAAACATCTCACATAGCTCTAAATGAAAAAAAGCAACCCAATCAAAACAGACAGATCTAAATAGATTATTTCTCTAAAGAAGACATATAAATGGCCAAAAAGCACATGAAAAAATGCTCAACATCATTAATTATTAGAGAAATGCAAATTGAAACTATAATAAGATATCACTTTACACCAGTCAGAATGGCTATTACCAAAATGGTTACAAGCAACAAATGCTGGAGAGGGTGTGGAAGAAAAGGGAATCCCCCTTTTCTGTTGGCGGAAATGTAAATTGGTGCAGCCGTAATGGAGAACAGTATGGAAATTCCTTAAACTAAATATGGAACTACCATATGATTGAGCAATCCCACTCCTGGACATATATCTGGAGAAAACCATAATTCCAAAAGAAACATGCACCCCAGTGTTCATTGCACTATTTACAGTAGTCAAGACATGGAAAAAACCTAAATGTCCATTGACAGAGGAGCAAATAAAGGAGATGTGGTACATATATATGATGGAGTATTACTTGGTCATTGAAAAGCATGTGATAATGCCATATGGAGGGACCTAGGGATCATACTAAATGAAGTCAGGCAGAAAAGGGAAAAATATCATATGAGATCACGAATATGTGGAATCTAACAATACAGAAGAATTTGTTAACATAGCAAAATCAGACTCAAAGATTTCAAAACCAAACTTATAGTTACTAAAGTGGGTAGGGACAAAATGAGAGGTTGGAACTGACATACACACACTATAATATATGGAATGGTGAGTAATAAGAACCTACTGTGTAACACAGGGAAATCTGCTCAATATTCTGTAGTGACCTATGTGGGAAAAAGAATCTGAAAAGGAATGGATACATTATAACTGATTCATGTTGCTGTATACCTGAAACTAACATTGTAAATAAACTATACTCCAATATGGTTTAATACAAAATTTTAAAATTCCTAAATGCACCAAAAGCATTCCAATAAGTGAAAACTACCAAGAGTCACCACAAGCACAATCAATTAGCTTTCTAAAACAACCCTCAGTCACAAGTAGTATTATTCACATTTCACAGATGAGTGTCATAGATATTTTTCATTTCAGCATGTTTTGATTTTTTAACCATGAAATTTAAATAAATGATTAGGATGGCATTTTCTAATGGTATCAACTATCAATTATTCATTCTGGTGGCTTGTAAATTTCTACTTTCCTTGGAAGTGTTGTTTTCCCACTTTCTGCAATTATACAAAATAGCTTCTACTTTTGCGACTTTGTTAAAATTTTTCTCTTTTTACAATATTTTAGTTAATGGGAGAGAAATCCTTTGACGACATTAACATTTATTGAGTGCCTACTATATGCAACTGTAAACAAAGATATTCACGTGTTTCATTCAGAGTAAAAATAAAGTCCACTGAAGGATAAAAATAGCAAATTATAGCCAGACCCTGTGCACATGAAACAGATATGACAAAAGTAGGAAAATATATGAAAAATTTAAAAGTGGCAAATGATATATCAAATTATGTGGCTTTGAATAAAAATTGAACTATCAATCACAAAGGCTTCTGTGTCAACACATCAAGTTAGAATCCAAATCTTTTAACAATAAAAAATTAATAATAACCTGTGGTAATATCATGGAATGTACTTTTAAAAAACGGCAGACAGCAAAGTTATTGCAAAGAACCCACAGTGGGCAAAACAAGGATGCAATCTGTACTCTATTAGGTGCTTGGTCTCAGGGAAATACCTTCATCTATATGAGTCTGGGATCCATTGTCTGCAAAATGGAAATAACAATAACACTCACCTTGGAGCATTGTTTTAGAATGTGCCCTTGAAAACTATAAAGAGGACGCACATTGTGAGTAAAAATTAGAGTAATTTAATTTACACTGACTGAGCAGAACTTTCCACTGCATCCCAAGGAGGTTATGTGAGAACCATGAAGATGAACCAGGCAAACAAACTCAAAAGGTTCAGCTAACATATGGCACCCAGCACTGCAGAGATTTCCTTATTCCAATGGCACGACTGTAACATTAAATTCCCATCTCTTCCTTAACAAGGCCATCGAAACTTGCCCTCCCCCACATTTATTATTACAGATATAAAAGAACAGTCCTTTAGGAATGACACAAAATCTGGCTTGTTTTTTATTTTTTACATTTAGGAAAGGTCTATTTTTATTCCTTCCCTTGAAGATGCAGGTTTAGGGAGGGGGGGCCTGACTGGTGACACAAATCTAGACATGACTGCCACTGTGACCAGTGAACAGGTAATCTTCAGTGGATTGGGGAAAATCAAGGATGACTGTGGCAGATCAACTCAAGTCCTTGGGTGGAAGGGAAGGACAAATACTTGCTGAAAGCCCCCAATTCTCTCAAATACACACACACACCTCCCTTTCCAAGAAAATCATTAAAAAAGAATGACTTTAGAGCTCAATTCTGTGATGCAGGATGGGAGCACTACAGCTGATTTACATGCTGAGGGTGTGCCATCTGTTTTGTCACATCACTAACTGTAGCTTTATAATTTTGTAGCAGAATTGTCACAGGGAAAAATTGGATTTTTAAGAAAGTAATAACTAGAGACCAATGTCATTTAAAATGGCACAGGAGGAGACCCCATCTCAGCAGATGGAGGGCTTCCTCTGAGCAAGCATCTGGGACTCAGTGTTTGAATCCATCATTGTCAGGAGATGAAGGCTTACCAGTTTTATTTCCAATAGACTTTCATTGGCAATGAGGTTGTGTGACCCTAGCAGCTACTAAGTGAAGTATCCTCTGCCTCCTGGAATAATCACAACAGGGGTTTTAGTTTTTTTACGGGAAAAAAGTCTCTTGAAGGTTAAAGCTGGTTGCAGTGTAACTCTTCCTGAAAGTCTCAACACTTCTCTGTGCATTTAAAAATTAAGATTTGATTATTAAATTATAATTTCCATAATTTTTAAATAACATGAAGATACAAACTTCAAACTTAAGTTCCGTGTCTAATTTTACAATGCACTTTGACGAAGGCTTCTTGTGAATACACTTCTGTGTTAACAATGAATAGATATATTTGAAAAGAAGTGTCAAGTTTAAGGCAAATCTATAGACACTGAAGCCAGGAGGTTAATTTCTAAAAATTATGTATCACCTATGATTAGAAAATATGTGAACTCAATCTATGTATGTCTTAGCATCAGCTGACCAAGTGGATGACCAACTAGTTCTTAAGCTTCTTTCCTGTTTATGCATAAAAATGGGATGACAGTCAAATCTATTCCATAGGATTGTGTGGTTAATTGGGCTTGTGTACATTAAGCTCTCAGCTTTACATCAACTTGACATTTAACAAAAATACTGACAAACTTCAGCTGCTATCATTATTAACTCACCCTATTTCTTCAGAAGGACCAACTATCCTGGGCAAAGAACTTATTTTCTGAATACAATCTTCCCATCTCCACAAAGTTCACGTGCTTTCTCCTAGAGCTATAGAATCAAGTTTAGAAGCTCTGTTATAGCATGTGAGCATCCAGAATTCCACCAAGACCTCCCCTCCCAAATCCTAGAACCCACTTCCCTGGAGTGTGGAGTTGGAGCCAGCTCCTCATCAACAAAATGTGCAGTGATGCTGGACATGATTCACAAGATGATGCCATGGTACATGGCAAAGGGTAAGGGCTTTTGCACGTGTGATAGAAGTCCCTCATTTTGGCTTCAGATTATCCAAGCAATCATTCTGGGCAGCCTGACCGCTCCCTCTCCTGAGCATTTAAAAAGTGGTTTTGATCACACAAAACAGAAACAAAGGTGCTGTCCTGGCAGCTTTTAGGAACCATACTGCCTTGTCTTGGAGAGGCCCAGGAGGCATGGAGGCACAGGCAGCTGTTAAATAGATGAGGACTTTGGTTCCACCAAAGGACACACAAAGAACTGAAAATCTGCCAACAGTAGCAGAGTTTTGATGAGGACTGAGAGCTTCAGGTAAAATCACAGACTTGCAGATGCCTTGTGTAGCACTGGATATGGCCAAGCTAATTCTTACCCAACTCCTGACCCACGGAATTATGGGCGGTAACAAATGTGTATAGTTTGCAGCTTCCAAGTTCATGGCCATCTGTAACCAGAGACAGAAAAATATAGAACACTTCTTTAAATCAAGCCTAGGTCCCTGAGGATACAGCTTGGACTCATTTTCTTTTCCATTACAAGTAGTCATGAAATGCACTTGGGTCCTGATATTTGCGTATCAGCTTCAGAGAACATAGAACAGCTGATTGTTGAGATGGACTTATTCTCCTGTGTTTCATGCACTGCTTTCTTTTTTTTTTTTCTTTGTCTTTTTGCCATTTCTTGAGCCGCTCCCATGGCATATGGAGGTTCCTAGGCTAGGGGTCTAATCTGAGCTGTAGCTGCCAGCCTACACCAGAGCCACAGCAATGCAGGATCCGAGCTGCTTCTGCAACCTACACCACAGCTCAGGGCAACGCCGGATCCTTAACCCACTGAGCAAGGGCAGGGATTGAACCCGCAACCTCATGGTTCCTAGTCGGATTCATTAACCACTACGCCACGACGGGAACTCCTGCTTTCATTTTTTAATGTCATTTTTTAAATCCACCCTTTTTGAATAAAAGTATGTTTCCTTATGTTTGAAACAACTGAAGATAATTTTTCCACTGTCTTCATGGATCTTCGAAGGAACAACTTTCCCTACTGTATTATTGCCTTTTCTCCATTTGTTTTTAACCATGCAGTGATCTGCCCCCACAACCCACCCTCTCCCTAGATACACACATTTACTTAATGAATCATCCTGAATTTCTTTTCGCTGTGATTACTGTTTGGGGTTGATAACATCATGGACATTTTTTTCTACTGGCAAAAACCAATGTCAATAAAATTCAGAATGTTTCAGATTGAGACCACCTAGCTCCCAACATCTGCTCCCAGGAAGGGAGCTCACTCAGCCCTGCCCCCCTCTGCAGAGCACTCCCCTCCAACAAATCAAGAGAACAAAATAAAACCAACTCTTATGCAGCACAGTACCTAATAGGCTCATACTTTTTCTATGTTCTTTAGACAGAACTGATTTTTTTAAGCACTTAGGATTTATTTTAATTTCTAACAAGTACTCTGAGTTTCTTTAATTAAGTGATCTGAAATTACATAACTCATTTTATAGCAAAATCCAGAGCTGTTACTTTCTTAATTTATTCGGTACCACTTTCATTTATACTTGTGTATATTCCTTGTAGATATACATTTTGAATGGTTTTGCAATGCTCAACTTAATCATTATTAAATGCAAACAATAGATGGACTTTAAATCAGGTATTTTGATTTTAGTTCATATTATGCTGCTTGAAAATTCTGTATGACTTGATATCTGAAAATAAAATAAAATAAAATATTTAGGTGCTCCTGAGCTGTGTATGTATAACTGTAGTTATCAAATAATCAGCAGAGCAATTAGTAATTTTACCAAAAAGTGGCACTTATTAAAAAATAAAATGCTTAAAAAGCATGTATTATCTTTGGAAGGGTGCAGAAGCATTAAAGAGTGACATAGACACACCTACTGTTGCAAAAATAGGCTTGTTTGTATGCCATGAGGTTCTAACTACAGGAAAAAGTTCCAGTTTGAAGACAGATATTAAGAATCAAAGTGGAAGGATGCAAGAGTATCAAAATATTTCATATTCAATCAATAGTTTAACTGAATTAGATTTTAAGAGAAAATGGAGAAAGTTCTATTGGGGAATTCTTTCAGCTGTTCAGTCTGTTGTAAATGACATTCTCTTCTAGACACTTGGGCAGGGGATGGGGGGGCAGGAAGAGGCAAGTACCTTAAGCTCTCAGACACCTTTATGTAACAAGCAGTGTAATCAAAGTTAGAAAGTATAAAATCATCAAGTAATACACTTTGAGTTCACGTCTTTTTTTAATACAAAATTTTGCTATGTAATTCTAAAAACAATCAAAATCAAAACAAAAAATCTGAAACTATGCCCCAAGTGATATATGCCTGGTTATAATTTCTTGCATATCTCTGTGTCCTTCCAGAAAAAGCGAAAATATTTTGAGATACAGCTAAGGCATCATCATTTAACAACATAGTTTTATTGACCGTTTTGCCTTTGCTCACTGAGATTTTCAACCTCCTTCCACTGCAGTTCCTACTCTAAATTTGTCAGCAAGATCCTCAGGTTTTATGATACATGATCTGAACAGAAGAGGAAAGAGGAACAGGGAAATAATGAGCCAGGAGGGAGAGAATGAGACCTAGACAGAGAAGTATTAGGATGGGGAGAGTTTTAAGAATAAAACAGGGCTCCAGAAAGGGGAGAAAGCAGATGTCAAGAAGGGGTTTCATCATACAAAGTGAGGGGAATGGATGAAGGTATTCCATGCAAATGGAAATCTAAAAAAAAAAAAAAAAAGCTGTAGTAGCTACACTCAGACAAAATAGACTTTAAAATTTTAAAAAGTCAAAGAGGAAACTACCTAATGATCAAGGGATCAATCCAGTTTAAGAAAAAAAAAGAGGTATAAATTGTAAATATAATATCCTCCCAAGGCAGGAGCAACTCAATATATAAGGCAACTGCTAAGAGCCATAAACAGAGAAATCAACAGTAACACAATAATAGTGGAAGACTTGAAACACCCCACTAACATCAATGGACAGATCATCCAGACAGAAAGTCAATAAGGAAATGCAGGCCTTAAATGACACATTAAACCAGATGGACTTAATTGATATTTATAGGATATTCAATCCAAAAGCAGCAAGAGTGCACTTTTTTCTCAAGTGCACATGGAATTTTCTCCAGAATAGATCACATCTTGGGTCATGAATCAAACCACAACAAATTTTAAAAAACTGAAATCATATCAAGCATCTTTTCTGACCCCAATACTCTGAAGTTAGAGTCACAAGAAAAAACAAACTGTAAAAAACACAAGCACATGGAGGGTAAACAATATGTTACTAAACAACCAATGTATCACTGAAGAAATCAAAGAGGAAATCAAAAAATATAGAGACAAACAACAATGAAAACATGAAGATCCAATACCTATGGTATGCAGCAAAAGCAGTTCCAAGAGGAAATTTTATGGCAATAGAATCTTACCTCAAGAAATGACAAAAACCTCAAACAATCTAACCTTACACCTACAGCAATTAGAGAGAGAACAAACAAAACCTGGATTAGAAGGAAAGAAATCATAAACATCAGAACAGAAGTAAATGTAATAGACATAGAAAACAAAAGATCAATGAAACTAAAAGCTGGACCTTTGAAAAGATAAACAAAGGTAATAAACCTTTAGCCAGACTCATCAAGAAAAAAAGGGAGAGGGCTCAAAACAATAAAATTAGAAGTGGGAGTGATCTAATTGCCCAGTAGGTTAAGGACAAAGTGTTGTCACTGCAGCAGCTTGAGTTGCTGCAGCAGTGTGGGTTCAGTCCCTGGCTTGGGAAATTCCACACGCTGCAAATACAGCCAAAAATTAAAAATCAAAAGGGAGAAGTTACAACTGACACTACAGAAATACAAAAGATGATAAGAGACTACTAGAAGCAACTACATACCAATAACCTAGACAAACTTGGAGAAATGGAAAAATACCAAGTTTTTTTATTGTGATGATTGTTGTAAAACCATAAATGTAATAAAATTGAGTAATTAAAGAAATAAAGATAAAAAAATAAAAACTTCCAACAGGGAGTTCCTATTGTGGCACAGCAGAAATGACTCTGACTAGTAACCATGAGGTTGCAGGTTCAATCTCTGGCTTCACTCAGTGGGTTAAGGATCGGGTGTTGCCATGAGCTGTGGTGTAGGTTACAGACATAGCTCAGATCCTGCCTTGCACTGGCTATGGCATAGCCAGCAGCTGCAGCTATGATTTGATCCCTACCCTGGGAACATCCATGTGCTATGGATGTAGCCCTAAAAAGAAAAAAAAAAGTTTCCAACATAGAAAAATTAACACCTTTCCTTCTGAAATTCTTTTAAAAAAACTGAAGAGGAAGGAATACTTTCAAGTTCATTCTATGAGGGCAACATTACCCTGATACCAAAACCAAAGGTCTCACACACAAAAATAACATTACAGGATGATATCATTGATGAATTTAGATGCAAAAAGCCCTCAAAATACTATCAAACTAAATCCAACAATAAAATTAAAAGGGTCATACACCATGATCAAGGGGGATTTATCCCAAGGATGCAAGGGTCTTTCAAAAATCTGAAAATTAATCAGTGTGATACACCACATTAACAAACTAGAGAACAAAAAACATATGATCATCTCTACAAATGCAAAAAAAGCTCTTGACAAAATTCAAAACCTATCTCTGATTTCAAAAAAAAAAAAAAAAAAAACTCCTGTGGAAATCAAGAAGGAAATTAAAAAATACCTAAAGAAAAATGATAATGAAGACACAGCCACTCAAAATCTATGGGATGCCACAAAAGCAGTGCTTAGAGGGAAATTCATAGCAGTACAGGTCTTCTTCAAAAAAGAAGAAAAATCTCAAATCAACAACCTAACCTACCACCTAAATTAATTAGAAAAAGAACAACAAACAAAACCTAAAGTCAGCAGAATGAAGGAAATCACAAAGATCAGAGAGGAAATCAATAAAGTAGAGATTCAAAAAACAATAGAAAAAATATCAATAAAACCAAGATCTGGTTCTTTGAAAAGATACACATAATTGACAAACCTCTGGCTAGACTCATCAAGAAGAGGAGAGAAAAAACACAAACAAATGAAAATAACAACTGAAAACAGAGAAATCACAATGGATACTGCAGAAATACCAAAAAAAAAAAAAAGAATACTATGAACAATTATAAGCCAACAAATTTGTCAGTTGCATTGTTTGAAACTATTTTCTCTCATTCTGTAAGTTGTCATTTTTTTTATGGTTTCTTTTGATGTGCAAAAGTTTGTCAGTTTGACTAGGTCCCATTGGTTTATTTTTGCTTTTATTTCTGTTGCCTTGGGAGACTGACCCAAGAACACATTTGTAAGGCTGATGTCAGAGGATATTTTGCCTCTGTTCTCTTCCAGCAGTTTGATGGGAATGTAAGCTGGTACAACCATTAATGGAAAACAGTATGGAGGTATCTCAGAAAACTAAATATAGAACTATGATCTGACCTAGAAATCCCACTCTTCGGCATATATCCAGACAAAACTTTCCTTGAAAAAGACACATGCACCCACATGTTCATTGCAGCACAATTCGCAATAGCCAAGACATGGAAACAATCTAAATGCCCATTGAAAGATGAATGGATTGAGAAGATGTGCTATATATACACAATGTACTACTATTCAGCCATAAAAAGGAACAAAATAATGCTATTTGCAGCAACATGGATGGAACTAGAGACTCTCATACTAAGTGAAGTAAGTCAGAAAGAAAAAGACAAATATATGATATCACCTACATTTGGAATCTAATATATGGCACAAATGAACCTTTCCACAGAAAAGAAAAATCATGGACATGGAGAACAGACTTGTGGTTGCCAAGTGGGAGGAGGGGGGAGTGGGATGGAATGGGAATTTGTGGTTAATAGATGCAAACTATTGGCTTTGGAATGGATAAGCAATGAGATCCTGCTGTATGGACAGGGAACTATATCTAGTCACTTATGATGGAGCATGATAATGTGAGAAAAAAATGTGTATATGTATGTGTGTCTGGGTTACCTTGATGTACAGTAGGAAATTGATAGAACACTGTAAACCAGCTATAATGGAAAAAATAAAAATCATTATAAAACTAAAATAAATAAATATAAATGAATAAATAAAAATTTCCAGAAAGTGGGCATAGAGGGAATCTACCTCAGCATAATAAAGGCTATATATGACAAACCCACAGTTAACAACATTCTCAATGGTGAAAAGCTGAAAGCATTTCCTCTAACATCAAGAAATCAAGGATGTCCATTCTCACCACCTTATCCATCATTGTTTTGGAAGTCCTAGCCATGGCAATCAGAGAATAAAAACCAAAGGAATCCAAATTGGAAAAGAAGTAAAGCTATCACTGTTTGCAGATGACATGATACTGTGTATAGAAAATTATAAAGGTGCTACCAGAAAACTATTAGAGCTTATCAATGAATTGGGTAAAGCTGCAGGATACAAAATAAATACACAGAAATCTCTTGTATTCCTATATGCTAACAATGAAAGATAAGAAATAGAAATTAAGTAAACAATTCCATTTACCACTGCAACAAAAAGAATAAAATACCTAGGAGTAAACCTATCTAAAGAGGCAAAGGACCTGTACTCTGAAAACTATATGATGTTGATGATGGAAATTGAAGATGACACAATCAGATAGAAATATATATCATGGTCTTGGATTGGATGTATTAATACTGTCAAAATGACTATACTTCAAGTCAATGTACAGATTCAGTACCAATTCTTATCAAATTGCCAATGGCAATTTCACAGAACTAGAACATTTTTTTTTTAATTTTTATGGAAACACAAAAGACCCTAAATAGCCAGAGAAAACTTCAGAAAGAAAGATGGAGCTGGAGGAATCAGGCTCCCTGACTTCAGACTATACTAATAAAGCTACAGTCATCAAAACAGTTATGGTACTAGAACACAAACAGAAATATAGATCAATGGAACAGTATAGAAAGCCAAGATATAAATGCACCCATCTATATCAATTAAGCTACAACAAAAGAGGCAAGAATTACAATGGAGAAAAGGCAGTCTCTTCAATAAATGGTTTTGGGAAAACTGAACACACATGTTAAAAAAGTGAAATTAGAATATCCTCTAATATACACAACAACAATCTCAGAATGGATTAAAGACCTCAATACAGGGCCAGATACTATAAAACTGAGGAAAACATAGGCAGGACCCACTTTGACATAAATCACAGCAGGTTTTTGTCTTTTTTTTTTTTTGGATTTACCTCCCAGAGTAAAGAAAATAAACATAAAAATAAATAAATGGGTCCTAAGTAAATGGGACCTAATTAAACTTAAGAGCTTTTGCACAACAAAGAAAATCACCAACAAAATGAAAAGACAACCTATGGGATGTGGGAAAATATTTTCAAATGAAGCAACTAATAAGGAATTTATTTCCAAAATATATGACCATTTCATGCATCTCTGTATCAAAAAACAGCCCAATCAAAAATGTACTTATCTAAATGGACATTTCTCCAAAGAATACATACAGATGGTCAAAAAGTACTGAAAAGAAGTTCAACATCCTGATTATTAGATAAATGCAAACTGAAACTATAATGAACCACCTCACACCAGTCAGAATGGCCATTATCAAAAAGTCTACAAACAACAAATGCTGGAGAGGGTGTGGAAAAATAGAAACCCTCCTACACTGCTGATAGGAATATAAATTGGTGTTAACTAACACGGAGAATAGTATGATGGTTCTCTTAAATATATAGAACCACCATATGATCTAACAATCCTACTCCTGGGCATATATCCAGAGAAAACCATAATTCAAAAAGATACATGAACCCCAATGTTCACTGCAACACTATTCACAATACCCAAGTCATAGGAGGGAACTAAATGTCCATCGGCAGAGGAATGGATAAAGACGATGTGGTGCATATATACAGTGGAATGTTACTCATCCATAAAAAATGAAATAATGCCATTTGCAGTAAGATGGATGTATGTAGAGATTCTCATACTAAGTGAAGTCAGAGAAAGACAAATATCATATGATATCACTTATACATGGAATCTAATAAATGATACAGATGAACTTATTTACAAAACAGACTCAGAGATTTCAAAAGCAGAGTTAACAAACGGGAAATGTGGTGAGGGAGAGAGATAACCTAGGAGTTTGATATAAACATATACACACTATTATGTAGTAAATAGATAATGAACAAGAACATACTGTGCATCACAGAGAATTCTACTCAATATTTTCTAATCACTTATGTGGGGAAAGAGTCTGAAAAAGAATGGATATGTGTATACACATAACTGAATTACTATGCTGTACACCTGAGACTAACACAACATTATAAAGCAACTATACTCCAATAATTTTTTTTTTTAAATATGGGTGGGAGTTCCCATCATGGCTCAGAGAAAACTAATCTGACTAGCATCCATGAGGATACAGGTTCAATCCCTGGCCTCGCTCAGTGGGTTAAGGATCCAGTGTCACCATGAGCTTTGGTGTAGGTCGAAGATATGGCTTGGATACTACGTTTCTATGGCTAGCGGCTACAGCTCTGATTCAACCCCTTGTCTGGGAACCTCCATATGTCAATATGTCACAGATGCGGCCCTAAAAAAAGACAAAAATAGAAAAATAAATAAATAAGAGGTGTCATGATAAAGTTCAAAGTTCAAGTCAAAGCTGTTCATTTTATCATTTAACATGAAAAGTGGAACTTCTATAGACATTAGCTTATTTACAAAACATTTCTAACATGGACAAATTTTAATGTTATACGCAGTGGGAAAATATAACCCCCTACAAAATAAAGTCATATATACATCCACCTATTTAAGAAAATCCATGGAGATGCACAAAAAGAATAGTAGAATTGTCCCAAAACATCAAGAGCAGTTATCTTCTACCATTGACCTTTTTTTTTTAAGTTTTTAATACCTATCTTTAAGATTTTGCTAATGAAATGAATTACTTTCAATAAGGCAAATACTTTTTAAAAAGATCTAGCATACATGGCAAAACCTTTATAATACAAAATAAAATATCAGTAATTTTTGTCATATCACACACTAAATCCTTCTTTTTAACTTAAAGTTCAGGTATTTAAAAGCATTAATATATATATATATATATATATATATATATATATATACACACAAATACTTGCAACTCCATGAAAGAAAAGATTCACATTCCCAACCCTTAACTTGCCTGTATGGAAAGCAAAACAAAAACAAAAAAAAAAAACAAGGCATACAGTGTATAATAAAAAATTTAAATTTCAGGAATTATGTTTTCATGGAGATATGCACTAGTTACGAAGTGTTAGTTTCACTTTTTTAGAAATTTATTTTTTAATTGCCATTTTGCTTCTGCAGGCATTAGTGAGTTTAACAGAAATATCAATTAATCGAGTTCTTATTGGTACAGTGCCAGATGACTGAGTATACCAATTCTTAGGACAGTTTACTGCTTGAAACATGAATTTAATTTTCCTGATTTCATTAGTCATAACTGTTATGCACCATATAATAATGTAACCATCTTCTTCTCCTTAGAGTTTTACCTTAATGGCTCATGGAATATTAAATTCTAGTCTACTGAATTTCTGAGTAAAGTTGTGCCTTTTGTAGAATTCTTCCTTGTGGGGCTTTATTGGAGACTCCATTGCCTTGCAGTTCAACTGCATTCATTATGGCACTTGGGGAACCCTGTCTGGTTCGCTTTTTCATTTGAATTGACACATCTGTCCAGGTTAGTTGACTAGCAAATTCCAGAAGTATCTTTTTATTCAGTAGTTTCAAAGTACCAGTATACTATTTATCAATCTACACTTTTATATTTTCTCTGATATCTAAACATTCTCGTATGCTTACATCACTCATCACCCTATTAACACACTGCCCCATTAGTCCCTTCTCTGTAAGGAAAAGAACCATGTCAAGATCGAATGCCGATTCCCAACACACGTTCACAGACGGCCCAGACCATGTGGCATCACCGTGTGAGCATGGGAGACTGTATTCTGATTTGCTTGATATTCTAGTCCCTGCCCACGACACCCCTCCCTGCATCAGGGGTCAACATTTGTGCACTGATGCACTCAGGAATGCCTGTGGACTCCTGAGACAGGAGCAGAAAGGGTACATCATTTCCCAGCAAAATCATTAGGCATCCACATTTGGTTTGCCAGGTATCCTTTCCCTTTACCCAGACACCAAACACATCTCAGATACAGGCTATACCATCCAGCGGGGCCCAGGGTAAAGACACCCAGGGAACAGAGCCCCTGACCCACATGGACACTCATCAGGCACAAACACTTGTAGCTACTAAGACGTGGGAGCTGTTTGTTACTGCAGCATCCCCCAGCTATCCTAACCATCATGAAAAAAATCAATCGGGATTTGGAAAATTTTTATTTCCATGAGGAAAGTTTATTGTAAAGTCATGACAATTATTAGGAAAGTATACTGAGAGCTTCCTGTATTCCCCTTTGTGCAGGAAAAAGTTTAAATGACATATTCCAACCCCAAGGTATCTCCTAAATGTCAAATGATGAGAGATTATTTAAGCTTCATGAACCTAGTGCCAACGTCATACAAGAGGGAGTACCAATTCGGCCTGGGTGGCAGAATGAGAGGGATAATGGTCACACTGGATCTTTAACATCAGGAGAAGCATTTCAATCAGGGAAGTGAGAAAGGCACTGCAAAGCAAACAGAATAAAATAAGCTCATAGGTTTAAAACATTGGCCTGTGTTTAGAATAGCAAGTACATAAATGCATGATGCCTAGTCAAAGCCAGTGAAGACCTTGGAAAACCTGCAGTCAGATTCCCCACTTCTGCACAGAGGGATACCCAGTTGAAGAGAGGCATGTAACTTTCAAGCCTATGCCACTGGGAAATAGCGGACACATGCCTTACACCTGACAGTCTGCTCCCCTGACTGGCAAGAGCTGAGCTTTGTGGTAATGACAGGACAGGATATTATGGGAAGAGGAGACCTAGATGGTGACAAGCCTGAATGGAGATTTAATACATTTCTTAGGGGCTTCATAAACTGCAAGTATGTGGTGATGGATTTACAAAGACAGTTTTAAACACAGATTCTAAGAACAAACATGTTGAGAGGGATGGTATAGGGAAAGTAACTCAGCATTGGTCCCAAGTCAAAATTAGATCAAAAGAAAATAGCTTATCCAGTTGATAAAGTATCTAGTCACATTCACTGAATGGGAAGTTACCTGGTATAAAATAGATTTCTTCAAATCTTCAAAACTGTTCAGCCTTTGGCTCCAATCAACTAAAGCCTAAATTAAATTTTAAAACATACTGGGTTATCTGAATGAAATTGTTCTGCATTTGCATTCTTGCAGAAATGTATTGTTATATTTTGATATATACAATATAAAGAATATATTTGCCTCTATGAAGCTATAATGTATGCCTATCAAATTGAATTTTAATAACAGTCAAATCGCTGAGAATTGGGGTTAGTAGATGCAAACTGGTACATTTGGAAAGGATAAACAGGAGTTCTCATTGTGGGTCAGCATGTTACGAACCTGACTAGTATCCATGAGGACATGGCTCGGATCTCTGGCCTCACACAACTGCAGCTTAATTCAACCCCTAGCCTGGGAACCTCCATATGCCGCATGTGCTCTCTAAGCAGCAAAAAATAAATAAACAAGGTCCTACTGTGTAGCACAGGGAATTATATCCAATCTTCTGAGATAGACCATGATGAAAAGCATTTAAGAATGTATACATGATTGAGTCCATTTGCTGTACAGTAGAAACTGGCACAACATTGTAAATCAACATAATTTTTTTAAATGTTCAGATCACTTCGATCTTTGCTAAATTGCATTTGAAAGTTTTTGTTTTTTTTTTTGCCAATGGAGTGACTTTTTAAGCACCCCAAATATCTCCATTCCCTAAAATTATAATTTCAACTATAAGTTAAGCAATGTTTTCTGTAATATAGTCCACAGAATCATGGTGGACCTTATCAAACCCTTAGGACTTCATTAATATGAATTAAAATTTCAGAAGTTTCTTTTTAGGAAAACACTTTGACTATTTCATTCTTGGCCTTGATTTCACAGTAATTAAAAATGCACTCTGTTTTATCACCTACCTTTCTCATCAGTTTGATCTTGTGCTTAACGTCAGCAGGATATAAATCTTTACATAATTCTAACCATTGGGAGAAATTAAGACCTACTTAATTATGAATAAAAATTCACAGAGTGAGCTGTTAATAGTACATAAGTGAACCATGTTAAAGTGTACTATTTATTTATTTATTGTCATTTTGCCTTTTCTAGGGCCGCTTCCTGTGGTATATGGAGGTTCCCAGGCTAGGGGTCTAATTGGAGCTGTAGCCACAGGCCTACACCAGAGCCACAGCAACTCGGGATCCATGCTGCGTCTTCCACCTACCCCACAGCTCAGGGCAACGCCGGATCCTTAACCCACTGAGCGCAGCCAGGGATTGAACCCGCAACCTCATAGTTCCTAGTCGGATTAGTTAACCACTGCGCCATGACAAGAACTCTGTTAAAGTGTACTATTAATTTCTTCAAAGTGCCCATGATGTTCTAAACATTATCCTTTTCTATGCACTCAGTTATCTTTACAGTCTTTTTCAAAATTTTATTGTAGTTTATTTAAAATGTGTTAATTTCTGCTGTATAGTGCTTCAGTTTACATATACACACATCCATTCTCATGTAGGTTATCACAGAATATTGGGTAGAGTCCCCTATGCTATACACCAGGTCCCCATTGACCATCCATTCCAGACACAATAGTGTGCATATGCCAGTCCCAAACCCCCTAACCATCCCTTCCCACCTTTCCCCTCTGATAACCATAAGTTCATTTTCCAAGTCTGTGAGTTGTTTTTTAAGTTCATTTGTATCTTTTTTTTTAGTCTCTATAGTCTTAGAGGGGACTCGTTTGCCATACCCTAAGTGGTTCATAAGCTACAAGACATCTTCAGTATCACTTTGTATGTTACAATCTTACACAGGTTGTTAAAATGACTGAAGTGACCCTCCTTAGTTACTAGGAAAGGGCTGAAGTCCATGCACATTTTCCTCTGTCATGCACTCCAGAAGAAGCAACTTAATTCAGCATATAAAAATTCACACAATGATTGGGAGTTCATTGGTGCCAGTTCAGACAGTGGAAACAAACAAGGACCAAGTCAATTATTTCTCTTCAACACCGTCAGAGAATTTCTCTTCAAGACTTCATCATAGGGAACTTGAATAGAGCCTGTGTTGCTTAATCGATATCTCTCCTCCCATGTGAACACACTTGTATAAGCTTTAGGAATACAGTGATCACACCTATTTACTCAGCAAAGGCAAAGCACACTCCTTAGGACATTGAAGCTTTCGAAAATATTTATCAAATTCATGAGTAAAGGAACAAAAGCCACTATTCACCTTCAAGGGAAATCATTCAGGTTTGCATTCAAATTTTTCCACTTTTCCTTCAACATCCATCTGTAGTATCCTGTATTTACTCTCACTTATAGGATTCCTTTTTTCTATACTATTTTAAGCCCAGAAATAACATTTGCATATGTATCTTTGGAAATACATTTTATTTTTAGGTATATAGTTTAAAAAAATTGTGATCTTACCCAAAGAAATGTCTGGGCTTTGCCCTTCATTGACTTTCATCATAGCTGAAACATCTTGGTACCTGACAATGTAAAGGTGGGGGCCTGGCCATGAGAGAGACCAACTTTGATTTATGGTAGGATCACTTGGTATCAGTTGACAACAGAGACTGAATTCAGTCATTTGGTTAATCAATCAGTCAGTCATGCAAACCCCAACAAGGACTCTGGACGCCTGCTCGAGCAAGCTTTGCTGATGGGCACTTCCCTGGGTTGTCTGACATTAGTGCCAACTTCAGAGAGGAGGCAGATGAAACTCACGGGGATCCTGTCTCATGGGTCTGTTCCTCTGACCTATTTTCATCTGTATTCTGTCCCGCCATAAACTATAACTGAGTTTAACGTGTTTAGTGAGTTCTATGGGTTCTTGTCCGCCCTAGTTCTATGGGAACTGCCTACCCCGCATGTGGTTAAGGAAGCCCCCCTCTTCCAGTGGGGGTCAGAGATGAGGGTGGTCTCATTGAGGACTGCACCCTTGGGTCTTAAAATTTGGTTAACTCTAGGTCATAGTTTTAAAACATAACTTTCCCCGAGTTCCTGTTGTGGTGCAGTGAAAATGAATCTGACTAGTATACATGAGGATGTGGGATCAATCCCTGGAGTCACTCAGTGGGTCAGGGATCCAATGTTGCCATGAGCAATGGTGTAGGTTGCAAACAAGACTCAAACTGGTATTGCTGTGGCTGAGGTATAGGCCGGCAGCTGCAGCTGCAATTCGATCCCTAACCTGGGAACTTCCATATGCTGTGCATGCAGCCCTAAAAAGAAAAAAAAAAAAAAAACCAAGAAAAAAACTTTCTCATCAAACCTATTTGAATCTTAGAATTTAATGCAAATCGAAACTCTCACTTGGCAAGTTGAGTGATTCAGCTAAGATCTCACAAATAGTGACTGCATCAGAATGTGGTCCCCAGCCACCTGCTTTCCACTCTTTCCAGGTTTTAATGCTAATTTATTCTGAGACTCTACACTCTGGAACAATGTCAAGAAACTCAAAGGTTTTCAAAACCTGCCCACAGCAAGTATAATTTCAAATAATATTTATACCCTTGATACTAAAAAATCCAAAGCTCTTCAAACTAAGTCAATTGATAAATGTCACAAAAGCAATAAAACATTCAAAATTGAATTTAGGTGTTAATTTAAAAAAAATAGATTACATTTGGAATCCATTCACACAAGGCACTTTACACATAAAATACACTAGTGACCGGGATTTACCAATGATATCAAACAACATATTTTTTTTCATAAAATGTTAAGTGTGAAAGTCATAATAAATGATGATCAGTGTGAAAGTCATGTTATTGATGGATGAAAATAAAAATAAACTTTTTATATTCCTTGAATTATAATCACAGTTTTATGAAGTAGTTATTATTTCCTGCAAAAGACAAGTGAAGTTAGGATCAGTAAACTTTGTAATCTGACCCAAATGCAATACCTTGTAAATAGTAAGTCTAAACCCAGGTCAGCATGATGGAGAGCAGACACATCTCACACTGCAATAACTAACATTTGGTTTCCTGATTGACAATCATGCTTTCCTTAAGAATCCAATCACCAAGGTAACAAAGTTTACTCTAAGTTCAGGTTAGCACCAGAAATCTACACTCTACACAGACTTATTTCTTCTAAATGTTTTGTATTTGATTCAGTTTGTATAAAATGAAGTGAGATTTTCTTAACTGAAGGCAAATCCTGAAAGGCATGACAGATATTTTATTTTTCAAAGTAATCATTGGTACTTGTGGTTATGTTTCCCTCTTTTCATGGTATCATTATAATGTCAACTTCAAAGATGCTTTAAAGCAGCAGCTTTCTCCCCCTCCTGTGGGGGCAACTGTGCTTGTCCACACTAGCCCTGGTTCCTTCATAACTCTGCACCTACCCATTGAAAAGGATGGCCACATGCCCATCTCATGACTGCAGTCACTTGTAAGAACCTGTGCATGCCAGATGGGAAGTCCTAGCTTTGGGTTTCTGAGGGCTGTGCCTTTAGCCCCATGTGCCCCTCTCTGGGGGTGGGGGGAGGGGGCATTGCTTATCTTTCATCCTGTGTAGGTGTTACATGGAACTGACTCTGCTGGGGCATTGGTGTAGAAGTGGAAGTTCCCTCATGTCCACTCATAGGGATCTCAGCCCCTTGGATGCCCATAGCCCTTCTGCTACTTGAAGCAAACAGTCCTCTGTCTGCTGCTGGAGCTTCAGCAAAGGGCATCTCCTGACTGCTCCACTACCGCAAGTATCCTGTCTCCTTATCTTGCTAAGGGAATCTAACGACAAGCATAACCTATGAAGCCACAAGCCTCTAAATGTCTAGTTGAGGCTCAGATCCACGACAGAAGTTTCAGTGTCCAACATGCCTGCATTTCCAGCACATCACGACTCTTTGGAAGCCTACCTGAGTGCTTTGGGTTATTTGTGATCTATGTTTATATCATCCAAAACCAACAGTCCTTGCATGGCCTGTCCCCTCTTGTGACACCTAGGTTCTCTTTCCCACAAAATCCTCTCCTGGAATAACTGTCCTTTCTCATAATTCAAATGTTAGCCTTTCTCCAGAACTCAGTGCTCACTACTCCCAGCCTACAATTCCTAGGGACCAGAAAATTCACCCCACTCTTGAGGTTCTCAGCACTATATTTGCAGTATGTTTTCCTTGAAGAAGGATTAGCTTCCATATTGCCTGGTAAATGCTCGCTAGTTTTTCCATCAACTGAATCATCTATATTATGTGTATTAAAAGTGCTTTCAAGTGTAGGGATTCACATCATCTCCAAAACAACTGAGAATGGGCTATGAGAAATCCCTTTTACAAATGAAGACCTTAAGGCCCAGAGAAGTTAATTTCATATCACAACAGCTTCACCTACATTAGTAACAGAATTAGCATTGTTGCCCAAATATTTTGCTCATGAGTTTCATATTTTATTACTGTATGCTCTTTTAGAGGACCATTCTAGGATTGGCACTACACCTTGTAAATACACTTTACATTTCAGCATTATTACAAACAACATATACTCTAACACACACCCTTCTGTATGCTGAATAAATAGTTGAATAGTTTGTGGAGTCTAATTAAGAAATATGTCATCTAACATGTTAAAATCCACTCAAAGATTTTTCTACCAGTTTTCCATTTAAAAATCCTAAATCTTTTAACAGTGTTCAAAATTGAAAAAAAAAAAATACATAAAGCAGCAAATCAACAAGAAAAAAATTTGATTTTCTCTGTGGCTTTTCATTTAAGGGATTAATATAATGATTTTGAAATTGACATATCTCCTTTAAAACTTATGGAAAAATAACCTCCAGAGTTCTGGAGGTTTGATTTTAATTTTTTATGCAGCTACATTCTAAGCAGGTGGTAAATTCATGTGCAGAAAAGAAAAATAAACAGGTTTGCAAATCATACAAGTTATTCAATGAAGGGATGTGAAAACGGCTCATTTTTTTTCTTAAACACCTGCCATTTTCCACCTCATTTTTAAAGTTCTTGCTTTTTTTAAGTTTGGCCAGCATTTCCAGATCCTTTTATATTTCAGGAAATCTGCTAAATGATAAAAATACAATGATGACTCAGACATTCCCTGCCCACAAGAGCTCATAATTTGCTCTCTTAAAATCAAATACTGTGGAAATCATAATATAATTCAGCAAATTTGTTGAGCTTTTAGTCTAAGAAGCATATTGAGACTGGACAAAGACAGTGCCTTTGTAACTTTAGAAGAGAGCAAATATGTAAGTTTCCATCAGAAAGGTACAAGAGAGGAAGACCTGAGAGAAAGAAAGTGAGAAGAGAAGGAGGCAGCAGAAAGATGGAAAAACAAAGGGGGAAGAAATGTGCTTGGTGTTGGAGAAGCTGCCATCCTATTGGGATAGAATTATCATAATTCAAAGTATCATATGTCAACCATCTCTTCCGTTTTAGTCTGACCAACACTGGTGTAATTTCTAGGATAATTTCTGCATAACATATAGCTTTATGAAGAGCTAAATAACATCCACCTGACCACAGTGGCATGCATGCTTTTCTCTAGTAGGAGGGATGTGAGTTTTGACAGCATAATTTGCAGTCAAGACATCATCCACTTTGGTTCACCAAGTTGCTTTTTAATAATTTTTATTTTTTCTATTATAGTTGGTTTATAGTGTTCTGTCAATTTCTACTGCACAGCAAAGTGACCCAGTCACACATATATACACATTCTTTTTCTCACATTATTCTCCATCATGTTCCATGATAAGTGACTAGATATAGTTCCCTGTGCTATACAGAAGGATCTCATTGCTTATCCACTCCAAATGCAATAGTTTGCATCCATTAACCCCAGACTCCCAGTCCATCCCACTCCCTCCCCCTCCCCCCTTTGGCAACCACAAGTCTGTTCTCCAAGTTCATGAGTTTATTTTCTGTGGAAAGGTTCATTTGTGCATATATTAGATTCCAGATATAAGTGATATCATATGATATTTTTCTCTCTCTCTGACTTACTTCACTTAGTATAGGGTCTCTAGTTCCATCCATATTGCTGCAAATGGCATTATTTTGTTGTTTTTATGGCTGAGTAGTATTCCATTGTGTATATATACCACATCTTCTTAATCCATTCATCTGTCAATGGACATTTAGGTTGTTTCCATGTCTTGGTGATTGTAAATAGTGCTGCAATTAACATATGAGTGACCTATCTTTTTAAAGGAAAGTTTTGTCTGGATATATGCCCAAGAATGGGATTGCTGGATCATATGGTAGTTCTATGTTTAGTTTTATGAGGTATCTCCATACTGTTTTCCATATTTTTCTAATTCTCCCAGTAAGATGTGCTCTGGCTCTATTTTTTAACATATTCAAAGCATATTATTGCGGTATTGATGTGATTATTTCCACCTCATGTTCCAGCCATTCATTCCAAGTTTTCTGCTGAGATGCAGAACCCCATAGAGTCTCAGTGGTATTTACCATCTTGGGAAATGACAGGATCACCATCCTCTCTCACTTTCAATGGCCTTGTCCACAAAGAGGTGATAAGTAACTCCAGCCAGGCACAGTTCATGGGATGGTGGTGATTGAGTAGTAGAGGATCATGGTTTTTAATCAGGAAGCTCTAAAATGCTGTTGTTGGGCTAAAAGCAGGCACACAGAGGAAGCCAGCACAGGATGTCCCATCCAAGTCAAGCTACTGGGCCCAGCCCTGTGTGTGAGCAGAATCCAAGTGGCAGAATCCCAGCTGCTGCTAACAGATCTGAGGGAAGATGTAATAAAGCAGAAAAGGAGGACAAGAGAGTTGAGAAAGGGACAGAAGAATGAGGGCAAAGGAAGAAATGGTGGGAGAATTTAGGTGCTGCTCATTAGTATAGTAAAGATGCTTTACTGCTGCATTTCTTGACACCATTTTCAAAAGCCAGTGAGTGCCCACTATGTCCCATCACTGGTCCAGGCTCCATGGAAATGAAACAAGAGCTCATACTCCACTCTTAGAGCTCATACGCTGATGGATCAATGACATTCACTAGCCCCCCGCACCATATTTCCTTAAAACACATCCCACAATTATAGTATTGGTAAATTTGAACTACAAACAGTGCACTAAAACAGAATTGTAAAAATATTTACGAGTGATGTCAAAACTATACTTATTAACACCTCATGTTTCTCTCCTACCTGGAAATGTAATTAAGATAAAAACAGGAATTTGAGTCACCTGTGACCACATTCATGCGACAAATCCCCCCCCCCCCAAATCAGAATAATACTTTTGGAAAACAAGAAAACATTTTAAAATTCAACTCCTGAGCATTCTTCCAAATAAGGATTATACTATTCCATATATAAATGTTTATGAATACACAGAAGATATTACATTCAGACTTTATTCCCTGACTGCATGCCAATTTAAGCCTAAATGAGTAAGCCATTGTTCCTAATTCAAATCCTTAGCCACAGCTTTTGAACATCATTTGCAATTACCTATAAACAACATTTGTAATGAATACACACTAAACGGGAAGTATCAAAAAAAAGGCTGGCTGAGCCCTGGGGATTAACATTGTATCCTTTTGATGGGATACAAAATCGTAAGTGTATTTCACTTTCCCACGGTTCAGCAGGTATGGTTCTTTAGTACTTGGAGCCATTGTCAATTTTATTTCACTGACTAGAGTTTGTGTGTGTGTGAGAGAGAGAGAGAGATATCCATTGGTTACAGGTTTTCTTCTGGGTGCCATGATGTGGCAGAGAAGCCCCTGCTAAGGAGTATTTTCTTAAGTCTTTAAATGATCCCTTTAGTTGTGAGGAAGACAAGCCATTGAAAAAGTCATAAAGTCTCCGCTTTCTGTCTCTTGACACCAAAGTCTGAATTTGGAAAGGGACTTGGGAAAATATGCCTGCAATAGCTATAGAGATACAATTCTTCTCAAGGTTATTCTGTACAGATAGCCCTGGCACTATTAAACCAAAGGGATACCCCAATGGCTACAAACTTAATTCTATTCTCTTATTGCAGCTCCAAACACAGAAGGATTTTGTTTCTTTTTAGGAATAGTTACTTACTGGTAACCTATTGCTTTATGAATAGTTATTTACTGGTAATCTAGTGCTTAAGCTTTAAGCAGTTCCTCCAGTTTGGTATGGATGAATTAAAAGTTCCATGTGACTAGAAATATTTGGGAGGACTCTAATTCTGAATTCTACTGTCAGTTCTCACTTTCATAAAACATGTGGCAATGTTATGATGCTCCCACAGGCATATGCCTGCATGGAGATCTAGAAATATGTTCTAATTGTGACTCAGCCAAACTTTTCAATTGAATAGATCAGTATGTTTGTACAAGGGCTATTTAATTGTCACTTTACCAACCATTTTGTTTCCTCTTAGCAAATTATTTTATTCTTTTAAAATTCTTTGTCATTATTTATTTATTTATTTATTTATTTATTTATTAGGGTCACACCTGCAGCATATGAAGTTCCCAGGCTAGGGGTCTAATCAGAGCTGCAGCTGCTGGCCTACACCACAGCAATGCCTGAGCCATGTCTGAGACCTACACCACAGCTCATGGCAATGCTGGATCCTTAACCCACTGAACAAGGCCAGGGATCAAACCTGCATCCTCATGGATACTAGTAGGTTTGAAACCTGCTGAGTCACAATGGGAACTCCCATTATCTTTTTTTTTTTTTTTTCCATTGAATAAGTGGGAAGGACAGGAGAGCTGGTTGGTCTTTTGTCTCGCCAATGGAAATAAGGAAGAGTGAAATAATTAATGAACAAATTAATAACTAGCTAGCTTGAGACCAGGACCACATATTTAAGAGCTACAAAGCCCTGAAGGTAAGGAAAACAGTGATCATTCTCCTTATACCACAGAGAGTAGGAGCATGACAGCCCAGACTGGACACTCCTTCCAGTGACCTGGATGGTGTCCCAGGTCCCTCCATTCTGACCTTTTCAAGGTTCTTTCTTTTTTTTTTTTTTTTTCTTATCAAGTTGGATTTATTTCCACAATGCAAGAAGGGTTTTTAGAAAACTTATCAATTGTAAGTCACAATGTAGAGCTCAAATGAGAGTAGTAATATGAAAGTATTGTTTGATAAAATTCAACACAAGGTTCTTTCTTAGGAGTCATTTACCTGGCCTCTTCCTGAGCTGTAGTTTAAATAACTAGCCAAAGGATACCGATGGCCTGAAGAGGACAACAGATAAAACCGGCATGTTTTCATGTCTCCAAGAGAATGTAAGGCTGCCGAGAAACATCTGATGCACTGTGCCAATACCTGAGACCTATGCGAAGTCCTTTGTATACTTGGTTAACCCTTACTGACACCTGGACCATATGCTACATTTACCTCGCACAGTTATTACTAATACCAGCTGCTTATATGGACAAAGGAACAGGGAGCCTTTTTCCACTAAGAACCTACATAGGTGGGGTAGAATTTACACCCCCCTCCCCCACAGTCCAGGCTTCCATTCTGGAACTGAGTGGTAGATCACTGGCCAATCTCCCCTGACCTAATCCCCCAAACTCCAGCATACCAGCACCACTTTCTGCCTGGAGACTCTGAGACCCACTCTTTGCATCCCCTTTACAGCTGCTGATGTCACTGCAGGAAACTCACAGTTCTTAGGTCACACCTCCCCCTCCCCACTCCATTCTAGATTTATCACTGCATGTCTTTCATGCTCCTGTCACCCACAGCTATCGCAGATGGCACCATGAATGCCTTGCACACACAGTAGTTCACTTCTGGTGTTTTCTTGCCTGGAAAAAGCACAACTCTGGTTAAACCTGAGTCTCTGCCTAGTTCACATCTGCCTTACTGCACCTAAAGGCACTCACACAGGAGTACTGAGCAAGGGCGAGGTCACCTTATCATCATCCTTCTGGAGTGTAAGCAAATACATTCTCTGAGTGCCCTTCATTTCCAACTTGTCAGAAAGTGCCTGGTGCCTTCCTTCCCTCTAAAATTCCAAATACCACCATCTGCAGAGCCACAGTGCACTGCCTTTCAGAATTTTCACCAAACAAGTGCCCTGGGGGCAGTGAAAACCTCACCTGTGAGGTGCCATCACATCAGCCAAGAGGAAGGGGCACTCCTTAGGGGTGTCACCAAGGCCATCTCCATGCCACCAACAATTTTCAAACACTCATCTCCAGCCTGGACCATGCTCTGGACACATGGATTCCCTTCTCCAATGACCTCCTCAAATTGTTTCAAGTGCCTAGAAGGAGTTCAAGTTCCTATGTATAAAAAGCAAATTCCTAATATCTCTGCCCACATTTAGGCTTCTGCCACCTGCCCACCCCCACCTCATTCACACAGCCCCATCCTTCCCCTGGCTTAGGCAGGACGCTGTGGAGTCATTCCTGGTCCTCTGCTTTCTCTCACAACCCACACCTTCATGAGCAATTCCTGAAGAGTCTGATCACCCTCCCCACTTCACTGGGGTGGAGGTCCAAGCTGCCGTCTCCCCCAAACCAGGTTATTACAGTAGCCTCTGAATCAGTATCCCTGTTCCAATCAGCAAAATTTCCTATCAAAACAGCCAGGGTGATATTGTTAAAAACAAGTCATGTCAAGTCACCCTTCTGTTCAAACCTTTTGATTTTCCTTCTCTCTCCAAGTAAGCACAATATGCTGACAATGACCCCATGCGTTCCACGATCTGCCACCCCTGCACAGCATTAGGACAGCCAGGTCTCCAGGATCCTCGCTCAGCTCAGGTCCAGCCAGGAGTCTTGTGTGCTTCCTTGTCTCAGCTCAAGACACCCTCCCACCAGAGTCTCCACATGTGCTCTTCCCTGGGCCTGAGATGGTTCCCCCAAAGCTGTAGGACTACTCAAGGGTCACTTCCTCAAACTGAATACACCCTGCTGCTCCACTTAGTTCCCATGGCATGCGTCACCTTATAACTATACTTTGTCATACAACAGACCTGTAGCATATATGTAGTCACATCCACCAAGTGATAGACTTTGCTTGTCCTCCTCCCATCCTTTTCTCAGGTCCTACAACATTTTACCATTTTTACTGCATTTCCCTCCATTGCTAGTGAGATAGAATATTTTGATACACTTATTACATTTCTTTCTGAGAATGCTTGATTTTAAGTTGCTGTTCACTGATAAGCCAGATATAAATCTATTTCAGACATACACAGTGAGAGGAAGAAATGACACATCATCACCACCAAGCAAGCATGGGAACAGCTCTGCGTCCAGGTTACTCACTGCATAAAACAGGAGATTGTTCCACTGAGGGCAGCCAGCACCATCTTCACAGGAGCATCACGCATACACTACCAGACTAGGGGGTTTGATGTGGGAGGAGGGGAGATAGAAACTTGCCAGGTTTCTATGTCAACAACCAGTTTTGCTTACTTTTGTATTTTTATTCAACTTGCTAATATAATTTAGTATCAGTACTGTTTGAAGGGCAATAAGTTTGTTACCTAGTTTAAGGTAATAGGTACTCCCAGGGATGGTTACTCAAGCAAAAAAGTGGGGTGGTTATAATTCATCATCAAAATATGATAAAATTACAAAAGTGATACCTAACTATGGGGAGCAGCATGCAAGTGTACATAGGATAAAAGGGAGACATCTCTTCATTACTCAGCTATAAGCATAATCCCTAGATACACTGACATTTAACAGTTGTTATCCTTCCAAATCACATACATTTTACAAATATGCCTATCAAAATAGAAGACTATACTCATTTTTTCACAATTTGATCTTACAGGTTTTTTTTTTTTTTCCTAGAAGGGCAGGAAAAAAATTGGTCATATACATCCCTCTTGAGGAAACCTAATAGGATACAAAAAACTAAATTATTTCCTGAACTTACTAGTCATTCTACCTTTATACAACCTCAGTTTTATGCTTGGCTCTATAGCACCCATTGCATGGAGATAGAATCACTCTTGTGGATGTCTCTTTATTCCCCAACTGTGCACCCAACACTGGAGAGAACATTGATACACATATCTTTGCATGTTTGCAAGTATTCTTGTAACATCATTTCTTAGAGCTGGAATTAATGGGTTGATGCCTAAGGAAAATGTGAATTTTCAAAGGCACTGCCAGATAACACTCTACAAAGTCCAATTTCTCAGCATCTTGTAAGAGCCTGTGTTTCATGAAACTTATTCCAAAACTTATATAAATTATAGATGTGTATGTGTGTATACTAAAAACAAAAAACAAAAAATTGAAAATAGATACTATTTTATCTAAAACTCATTAAAACTATATGTATATTTAATCTTTATTACTTGAATATTAGCAAAATGGTAACCATTATTTAATCTGTACATCATTCATATTTCCTTCTCTGCTAATAACCTATTCTTATTCTTTGACCAGGTATTTATTTACATATCAAATGACTCAAGCAATTCAGGATTGCATTTGTATCATGAAACAAAAAAGTTTTAAGACTTCACCCCTTGTTCCAAAGCTGCTTCTTCCAAAGAGCTTGGCTTTCTGTTTTCTAGTATTTTTAAATGCATATATAATGCTTTACATGGATCTCTAAAATGTAAACTATTGCTTTGCATTTTTAAACAAATTCTCTTATTGAATATATTAAATTTTTCTATTGCAATCTACATAAATCTATTTTCTTTATATTAATATGCAGTATTTAATGATATGTGTATATTAAGTTTTATTTAATAATTGTCCTATTAGACATTTAGAATGTTCCAAATTTTTATTATAATAAATGATGTTTCACTGAGCATCTTTTTGTTTGCCTTTGGTGCAAAAGGATAAATGTTTTTCTAGAATGAAATACCAGGGAACTAAAGTAATGAGTAATAGGGGATACATTTTAGTAGTCAATAACAAATTACCTCCCAAAATAGCTGCACTGAGTTAAACTCCTACTGGAAGTTTTTGAAAAACATATCTTTCAGTTGATATAAACATGACTCCTTTTTCTGATGTAGTCCATAAAAATGTCTTGCCATTCTTTTACCTTGCATTTCCCTGAATTACTAGTGAGGTTGAATGTCTTTTGATCTGTATAACCATTTATAATGCCCTTCTGGTAAGACTCAATTTTTATTTTTTCTTACTATTTTAGCTTATTGATTTGTAGAAACTCTTTACATATTGGAGTATTAACCTTCAAATTCATATTTTATGATGCAAATATTTTTCTCACTCAAATGTGCCTCTTAATTTTACAGCCTTTTCATGTAAAGGTCAATCATTTTCATGTAGGCAAAATTGTCTTTTGGGTTATTGCTTCTAAAATCTACTCTTTAGTATTTGAGACACTTGGTCCAATGGTAGAAAGAGAAAAGAGATTAAGTATCAGTGGGATTGATGTGAAATGTGAAGATTTTGATTGCAAGTGATTGAACCAAGAACTTCCTTCTCAAAGAAATCAGCTATCCCTTTGAGAATAAAGAAAATACACTGCCACATGCAAATTTCTGAAAAACACAGCCCAAGTTTTACCCTCTTCTATCTGCTTGCCTGGGCTGTATTCTATAAAATGTGGATGCAGTCACTGGGGTGGTCAATACATTACCTTAGAACAAATTATATTGCTATTCTAAAGTAAAATTTGCTAAAGGTCAACTCTGCTTTTTTTTTTTGTCTTTCTTATTTATTCCTTTGCTCATTTCATGCTGTTCCTACCCATGGTAGATGCTCAGCTAAATTAGAATAGTTAATGTCACTCTGAGATGGCAAACTCTATCCTGCCTTTTTTACTACCAAAAAAAAAAAAAAAAAGTCCAGCTGTGCACTGAATGTGTTGAGTTTCAGGTCACTCAGTAACTGCTTTGTGTTCATTTTCGATTCCACCAGCGTTCCCTCTGGCGAGAAGCCAGACGCTGTGTTGGCAAGATGTTTACGCTTCAGTTATTCCCACTCTCTTCATCACACCCTTCCCCAAATTGCCTAGTTAACAAGCATTATTCCAAACCCATTTTGCAAATGCAAAAGCTGTAGGAAAAGAGAGGGGAAAATGTGTTCCTTGGTGCCTTAACTAGATAATGCTCTGCCAGGTCACTTAGATGATGGCTTTTAAGAACTGAGGCTTTCTATTTCAGAATTTCCTGGCGGGCTCCAGCGGAAAAGCATTTATTTCATAATTTAATTTCCTACATCTATTCATTGGCTCTTCATTTACTTGAACATTTATTCCTCAGCCCCTCGTTCATTCAGATCCTCTGACTACATACAGGGAATAATCCTCAGCATTATGGATAAAGAAAAATAAGATAGTACCAATCAAGTGGCCCTGTGTGAGAAGTGAGGAATAGGGGGTAGGTTAAGAAATGGGATAAATAAATGCATAGTGATTGCTTGATGACTTTATAGGGTCATGCAGTCCATCAGAGCTTGAATCTGTTTTTGTGAGTTCCTAATGGTAGAAAGATGGGGTTTATTTAAACCAGACTGGCTAAGGGGTATGTGGGTGTGTGTACGCATGTACATGTCCAAACTTGGATCCTGGTAGGAGGAAAGCCATGCTCTCAGGGCCATGTCTGAAGAGGGTGTCTCTTGGTTTGGCAACTGCACAGCTTTCTATAAGTGTTCTTGACCTAATCCAGGATGTGTAAATCTGTTAAGGGGTGGGTTTCCACACACCAAACAATTTTCCAGATACCAATCAGATTTCCTACACATGAACTCAATTCTGATACCATCTACCTGGAGATGGCATCAGATTCCACAGGTTAAGGGCTCAGTCCAGTCCTACAAGCCTGCCCTCTGCTTCAGGTGCTAACAGCAAGTCTAGCCTGTTACCTTCTCCTCTGACCAAATGGTTATAAATCAGAGGGTCGATTAATTTGCTCCAGTGGCTCCTAGACCTCAGAGAAACAGTTTACTTGTTTATCATAAAAGGATATGAAAAATAAAATACTACCTGGCACATCAGAAAACAAACGATGTCACAGTCATCAGTGATTGTAGCCACCTCCAAGGGTGAGCCCTGAGGGAACTCAGGAAGGAAACAAGAATACCTGCCATCTATCAGCCATCAGGCTGCAGCCATTCCTGAAGGTGAGCCCTGAGGAAACTCAGGATGGGAAAACACAGGACACTGGCCCCAGTGAGCCAGGGTGCTCATCAAAGGAATGATTTCAATGAGCCCCAACCTTGCATCTTCCCATACATATAAAAGTGCTAAATCACTAACTTGAGATAGCTAGTTTTCTGTTATTAGCAGTAATGTTTTGTTCCTAATACCTGCCCTTTGTTGCAAAAATCCTATGTATCCTAGCTCCCCCTCACCCTGCCTCCTCAGAGAGGTTTTCCCAGGGTTATGTTAGGTGCTGGCCCCTGAGTTTAAGTCCTCAGTTTTGTCCACTAAATAAAAAATAACTCTCAAAATGTGAAATGTGAGTATTTTGATTTGAAATGTGAATTAAAAATAGCATTTTTCCCCTCTCCAAGCATGATTTCTTGGGGTTCTTTGAAGGGATCTTCAGCCTCACCTTGTTGAGTTCTCTTGTGAAGGGGGCTGGTTAACTTCACCTTGCTCCATCCCTTTCCCAATCTTCCCTGCAGGAAGAAAAGATGTTTGGACCCAGGAACTGGGTGTGCCCTCAGTATCTCTTTCCCTTCACTTCAAAATCTGTCTGCCTGTGGGGAGCGTATGTTCTGCTGTGCCCTCTGCTGCAGAGCCACAGAGTCCTGCCCTGTGTGGTGTCCTGCGGGTGTCCAGCTGTGTCAGAGATGGAGTGAGAAGGGGTCTGTGTCATGGCAGGCACATCTTGGCTGCCGACCCAATCCAAGTCCCAGAGGGACAGCATTGAAGGTGGGTTCTCTCAACCCAGTGGATGCTAGTTCCTTTTCACCTGGTTCTAACTGGGGTATAACAAAGACAAGGGTTATAGATTCCCTTAAGCTCCAATACACCCCACTTCTAGGTGAAGTTCAGAGACATAACTTCTTACACTCTTACATCTAGGACCAGAATGACCATCTTCTGCTGTAGTTAATATGCTGTAGTTAATATGCTTCTGCTGTCTCTCAATAGGGCTCCAAGCACATGGCTTATATATTTTATGTAATTCATATCTATGGATGCAAAGACTTAGCAAGCTTGACTGTTAAAAAACTCAGTTTAAGACTTAGATTGAATATGTGTTAAAGTAATCAAAATGGGGTCGGGGGAGTGGGATGGACTGAGAGTCTGGGGTTAATAGATGTAAACTATTGCATTTGGAGTAGATAAGCAATGAGATCATGCTGTATAGCACAAGGAACTATATCTAGTCACTTATGATGGAACATGATAGAGAATAATGTGAGAAAAAGAATGTATATATATATATATATACATATATGTGTGCATGTGTGTGTGTGTGACTGGGTCACTTTGCTGTGCAGTAGAAATTGATAGAACACTGTAAACCAACTATAATGGAAAAAATAAATTTTAGAAAATGATCAAAATACTAGCATGGATGCCCCAATGTTCATTGCAGCACTATTCACAACAGCCAAGGTTTGGGGACAACCTAGATGCCCATCGACAGATGAATGGATTAGGAAAATGTGGTACATATACTTAATGGAATACTATACAGTCATGAAGAATCAAATAATACCATTTGCCGAAACATGGATGCAACTAGATATTATACCAAGTGAAGTCAGTCAGAAAGACAAATATCATATGATATCACTTTTATGTGGAATCTAAAATAGGGCAAAGATGAGCCTATCTGCAAAACAGAAACAAACTCACAGAGTGAACAGACTCATGGTTGCCAAGGGGGGAGAGGGAGTGGTATGGGTGGGTAGCCTTGGGTTAGTAGATGCAAACTATTACATTTAGAATGGATAAGCAATGAGATCCTACTATAGAGCCCAGGGAAATATATCCAATCTCCTGGGATAGAACATGATGAAAAGGAATATAAAAGTTATGTATAACTAAATCACTTTGCTGTACAGCAAGATTATGACATTGTAAATCAACTATACTTTGCTAAAAAAAAAAACCTAAAAATTTAAAACACACACACTAGTATGGAGAGTGTTTAGTCATAGTTGGAATTTCAATTTTGTCTAATAACCATGAACACAAGCAAATCATTCATAAGGAAAATATTTTAAGAAAATAATTTTATAGACCCTGGACAGGATATAAAGCTTAAAGCACATTATAGTTCACTAAGAGTCTTCAAATTAGGCTGAATATAAACAATAAGCTATCAAAGATAGCGATTCATTATTGTGTACAACCAATGAATAATCCATGCTGGCTACCCACACACAGAGAGCATATCATCTTGTCACATCACCTCACCTTTCCCCTCACAGCTCACATTCCCACTGTCCCTGGACAGTCTTTGCTTGGAAGATTCAAATAGGTAACTCCAGGGCTGGACCATTTGCAGATAAAACATACCAGGTGGTAAGAAAGTGACCTGATAGTTTCTCAGCTTATCCACAGTTTCCAGGAATGTGAATAAAAAGGCTGGATCACCCCCTCCCAAAGTGCACGACCTACTATATACATAATGCTACTTCTTCCAACATGCCTGCATCCCTATCTTCTCCGTGTGATACAGAGAAAACCCTGAATTGCTTCTCTAAGTATCCTGATGTACGGTAACTATTTTCAGTAGAGCAGCGATAATGCCCATTTGACCTATACCTTAGAGAAACAGAAAATGAAGGGTTAGCTAAGTAAAGCATGAGTTTTACCTTGGTTTATTAAAAAAACAATGGAAAAGGAAATTAGAACAGGAAAATGCGTAATCAATGTGTGAATCTCTTCACATGTCTCTAAGTCTCTACACTCTATTGAGCAAAACATTTAAAAATACCCCTGTTCACTGGGTCAGTGTTGCTACTGTCCCCTGTGCTGTGGGCAGGCGATGTGTGATGTAGCATGTGGTTTATGTTGTCACCTTACTTCCCAACTTCATGCTGACTCAGTAACTATATCCACCATCATGAAATCCTGTTTCCACTTATCATGCTGTGCAGCCAGGATGCAAAGGATGATAAGTTGTCCAGGTCTGACTCTTCACTGACAATAGAAGGGCTATGAGGTCAGAAGGGATGGATCTAAAGGAAATAATTTACTCCATGCCTCTCAAAATAAGCTTCAGACACTTCAGTGAGAAGTGTTCTATTAGGACTAATGCTGGAATGCCTTTTACATCCTGATTGTTTTGAATGGTTGTGCTCCAGCATTTTTCTAGAATGCTACCTTTGACAGCCATCCAGGCCTATAGATGCCATCTTCCTGATTCCTGAATATCCCAGCCTTTAGTTGTATCCTTGACATAGAAGTGTTACAAGTCATGTCTATTGCTTAATAGCTTACTTAATAAAAATTATAGTTCTCTTTGTGTGGAGAAAAACACATGTATAAACTTCTGTACATGTACTACATGTATATTGTATATATTTATTAATATGTCAAAAATACTCTATGGTTAAATCTAAATCAACATAAAATTTTCAGATTTGTTAGGATAAATTAAGGAGAGTATATATAAAGTATCCATCCACTATAGCAAAAGCCCTTACAGGCGGAAGAAACCAGTCCCTGCGGTACTGAGGGCAGTTTTCCAGGTAAGGCTCTGATGGTGTGGAAATGCAACAGGGCAGGTTGGGTGAGGACAAGGAAGAAAATTCTCTCCCCATCTTCAGTCTTTTATCATTCTCCATCAACAACCCTTAAAAATCACACAGCCATCAGAACTGTATCTGCTTCCATTCACTGGTTTTACAAGCGATAAAGGACAAACTCTCAGTGTAGAGATTCAATATACAGATCTCATGGATTGCAGAAAAACATGAAAGGCCAAATCCCACACTACACAGGGAAAAAATATTGCCTGTGGAATAGAGCACATTTTACCCTGAATTAAGCCTGCTTTCAGATATTTATGGTTTATTTTGTTAGGGGTGTGTGTGTGGCAGGAACTTTCTATTTATCTTTATATCCTTATTATTTTTATTTACCTTTATATCCTTATCAATGATGTAGTGCTTGGTACCTGGTAGAACTTAGTTATGTATTTGTTCAATGAATTAGAATTTTATTAAAGATGGATGGGTAGGTTGGCGTCTATGCTAAAGTCATAGACTGTTGTAAAGTCTGATACCTGTGAGATTATGAAAAATGTTTTTTAAATAGAGTTCCTAACCTAACAAGCATATTGCTTGAATTCATTTACTGCCATGTATTCCAACTATGACTTCTAATACTTTCTATCAGGGTACAGAGGAAATTGGATTCTAGAATAGCCAAGAGGAACAGTTAGGGGAAACACTAATTTAAGTGCAATTCTTCATGAATTACCTTCTCTTAGCAGGCATTAGAGCTCAAATTCTCTTGCCCTATGTACAGATATTAGGTTACATCTTTCAAACTCTTCCCAAAATACTGTCTTAATTCTTTATTAATGTTATTTGAGTGAAAATATTTCAAACTTCTATATAAATGTATCAAGTATAAATGGCCAAAGCAGTTTTAGTTTGCAGTATGAGCATTTATTCTATATAAATTTTAATTCTCCAAATATTTCACTATCCATCTGACTTTCCATATAGTTATAGTTGACACTTGAGTTTGCAAAGCTACACAAGCAAGCTGATTTAAAAAAATATATTTCTGAGTAGGACTATATATAGCCAGTTATCTTCCAAATGAGAGCTGTATTTAGAGATAGTCCCTGTCAAGTCTAGAGCATGTATACTTAAGCTTTCATATAAAACCTAAGGAGAAGGAAATCTTTGTACACAAAGATTTGATTCACAAAGCCTCAGCTCCAGATACCTTTATAAGTGGGAAAACAATAATCCTATATACAAGTTTTACCCTAAAATAAAATATCATGAAAAACTTTTTACTTTAGATGCCTGATTATAAGTAGAATAATTCTTCAGAATAATTAATGACTGGTATGTGTTTGTGTATCTCTATTTCTAACAAATACTCCTAGTCCTCTGCGTCCCATTAGATGCAAAAGTTATGTTATTTAGCCAAGTATTTACAACGGATCCAAAGTCAATAAACAGAAAAGTCAGTTGCATCCTTAAATACTAGCAAAAGAAAAATGAAAATTTTTGAAAAGTTGCCACTTAACCTCAGCATAACCTCAAGCCCCTATGAATAAATTTAAGGAATGACTGGTTAGAACATTGAGGGAAATTAAAGATGACCTAAAAAGAAATGCAGATATACACCATGTTTATGTACACAAAGACACAACACTGAACAAAGCATTTCTCTCTAAATCAATATTTATAATCCAATCCTAACCCAATATAAGATTATTTTCTTGTCACAAACTGACAAGCTAATTTTAAAATTTACATGGAAATATAGAAGGACAAGTATATAACAATTCTAAAGAAGAGAAAGAGCAAAGCGCTGGGCCTTAAGCCTGGAGCTAGGGAGACCTATTAAGACAATTAAGCATTTAAACTGTGAGTGATTGACTCAAGGATGGCTGAACCTCTCTGCCTTTAAAAGGACCATTTATGATTCCAGAGAGATTGCAGATCTAAAAGTAAAAAGAAATTTCCTGGAGCCATATACTGGAGAACATCTTCAAAATTTTTGAGGAGGCAAAGGTTTTTCAAACATAAAAGCTATTAACAAGAAAAGAAAAAATAGGCTGTGTCATTAAATTTGAGAAATTCTACTCATCAAAAGGTACCACTCTCCAAAGTGAGAAAAGATGGCCACTGTCTTATTAAAGACTTGCTTACGGAACACATAAAGAAGCCTCTCAAAAAGAAAAAGACAAGCCACAGGGGGGGAAATATCAGTCATAAGCTCACAGTGACACTTCTCAGAAGTTATTAAAGGAGTCAATTCAACATATATGAAAGGGTGCTCAACATCATTAGTCAAAGAAATGCAAACGAAAACCTCCATAATGAGATACCACTATAGCTGGACCAGAAGGGTTTAAATGAAGGAGATGTATCATACCAGACATTGGTGAGACTGTGGAGCACATGCCCCCCAACATTGCCCACTGTGAGGGGTACTTTATGTAAAACTATTAGACTACAAGTTGAACTCTTTCATACTGACTCAACACCCTTCCGAGGCATATGTCCATTTATTCACCCAAGACATGTGCTGGAAGTTTAAGACAACACTATTTGTAACCATCATAAGTTAGAAATCACATACATAAATGCCCAGAAGAGATACATAAATTACGCATATTCACAAAATAGAACACCCTACAGCAATGACAGTGAACACAATACAAGTGTACACAACACCAGGATGAAGGCCACAAACACAACCTTGAGTGAAAGAAGCCAGAAACAAAATACAAAATCTATGTTTCCACTTACATGATGTGCCAAAAAAACGAAAACTAAACAATGTTGTTAGAAGGCAGGACACCCGTTACTCAAGTTGTGATTTAAGATTCAAAGAGCTCAGGAGGGTCTCCTGTGGGGAAGGTCCTATAACTGAACCCTGAGGTGAAGTTATATAATTTTTTCCCATATTAAAATATTTTATTGAAGTAAAGTTGATTTACCAGTTGTGATAATTTCTACTGGTAAAGTGATTCAGTTACACATATGCACACATCCATTCTTTTTCAGATCCTTTTCCCATTTAGATGATCACAGAATATTGATTGCTCAGAGTTCCCTGTGCTGTACAGCAGGTCCCCACTGGCCAAGCATTCAAAACACAGTGTGCATGTGCCAATCTCAAATCCCCAGTTCACCTTTTCCCTCACCCCACCTGTCTCTTTTGGTAACCATAAGTTTGTTTACAAAATCTATGAGTCTGTTTCTGTTCTGCAATAAGGTCATTTGTATCTTCTTTTTAGATTCCACATATAAGTGATATCATGTGATGTTTTTCACTAATTTCACTTAGTATCTCTAGGTCCCATCCATGTTGCTGGAAATGGTATTATTTTATTCCTTTTTATGGCTGAGTAATATTCCAGTGTGTGTGTGTGTGTGTGTGTGTGTGTGTGTGTGTGTGTGTGTGTGTGTGTGTGTGTGTCTACACACACCACATCTTCTTTATACAGCATATATATGTCTTGCTTTTGTATCCATTCAGCCAGTCTATGTCTTTTGGTTACTGTATTTGGTCCATTTACATTTAAGGTAATTATTGATATGTATGTTCTTATTGCCTTTTGTTAATTGTTTTGGATTTGTTTTTGTTGATTTTCTCTGGCCCCTTATCTCTTGGCCTTTTTTCTTCCTTTTTGTTCTCTTGTGGTTTGATGACTATCTTTAGTGTTGTGTTTGAATTGCATCTATTGTAGATTTTTGGTTTGTGGTAACCATGAGGTTTTGATGTAGGAGTCTATATATAAACACACAAGATTTCTTTAATTTGCTGGTCTCTTAATTACAAATGCATTTCCAGGATCCTGCATTTGTACCTTCCTCTTCTCACAATTGCTGCTTTTGGTGGCATATTTATGTGTGGATGATTTCCTACCTTTACTAATGTTTGCCTTTACTGGTGAGCCTCCTCATTTGTAATTTTCTTCTTTCTAGTTGTGACCTTTTCTTTCTGCCTAGAAAAGTTCCTTTAATATTTGTTGTAAAGCTGGTTTGGTGGCGCTGAATTCTCTTAGCCTTTGCTTGTCTGTAAGGTTTTGACTTCTCCTTCAAATCTGAAAGAAAGCCTTGCTGGGTAATCTTGGTTGCATGTTTTTTCCTTTCATCACTTTAAGTATATCATGCCACTCCCTTCTGGCCCACAGAGTTTCTGCTGAAAAATCAGCTGATAACTTTATCAGGGTTCCCTTGTATGTCATTTGTTGCTTTTCCCTAGCTGCTTTCAATATTTGTTCTTTGACTTTAATGTTAGACAGTTTGATTAATATGTGTCTTGGTGTGTTTCTCCTTGGGGTTATTCTATATGGTATTCATAGTGCTTCCTGGATTTGAATGAGCAATTCCTTTCCCATGTTAGGGAAGTTTTCAGCTATTATTTCTTCAAATATTTTCTCTGGCCCTTTATCTCTCTCTTCTCCTTCTCGCATCCCTATAATGTGAATGTTGGGGCATTTAAAGTTGTCCCAGAGTTCTTTTAGACTGTCCTCAATTCTTTTCATTCTTTTTTGTTCATTCTGTTCCACTTCAGTGATTTCCACCGGTCTGTCTTCCACCTTGCTTTTTTGTTCTTCTGACTCCTGTATTATGCTATTGTTTTCTTCTAGTGAATTTTTTATTTCAGCTATTGTGTTGATCATCTCTACTTGTTGAATTTTTAAATCTTCTATTCCTTTCTTAAACGTTTCTTCTAATTCATCAATCTTTGCCTCTTTCCCAAAATCTTGGATCATCCTTACTAGAATTACTCTAAAGTATTTTTTCAGACAGGTTTCCTATCTCTACTTTGTTTAGCTGTTCTTCTGGGGTTTTGTCTTGTTCCTTCATCTATCTCATGTTTCTCTGAATTTTCATTTTGTAGAGCTTTTGCATGGTCTCCTTTCTGCAGGTTAGAGGGTTGTAGCCTCTCTTTCTTCTGGTGTCTGCCTCTTTGTGGGTGAAGTTGATTGATACAGGGGCTTCTTTTTTTTTTTTTTGTCTTTTGTGTTGTTGTTGCTATTTCTTGGGCCGCTTATGGAGGTTCCCAGGCATATGGAGGTTCCCAGGCTAGGGGTTGAATCGGAGCTGTAGCCACCGGCCTACGCCAGAGCCACAGCAACATGGGATCCGAGCCGCGTCTGCAACCTACACCGCAGCTCACGGCAATGCCGGATCGTTAACCCTCTGAGCAAGGGCAGGGACCGAACCCACAACCTCATGGTTCCTAGTCGGATTCGTTAACCACTGTGCCACGACTGGAACTCCAAGGGGCTTCTTGATGGCAGGGACTGGTGCCTGCCCACTGGTAGGTGGAGCTGATTCTTATCCCTCTGGTGGGTGGGGCTTTGTCTCTGGGTGTGATTGGTGGCAGCCTATTTGCTGATGTGTGGAGCTGTGTTCTCACCCTGTTTATTGCCTGGCCTAGGGCTTCTCAGCCCTGATGGGTGTGGCCAAATTTTTCCAAAATGGCAGCCTCAGGCGAGCTCAAACAGATGATTATTCCTGGGACCCCTGCCTCCAATGTCCTGCCCCAGCAGTGAGCCCACAGCCATCCCTGCTCTCCCAGGAGACCCTCCAAGACCTCCCAGTGGGATTGATCCAGATTCTTATAGACTCCCTGCTTTTCCCTGTGATCCAGTGCACATGAAACCCTGTGTGCCCTCCTAGAGTTAAGTCTCTGTCTCTCTGAGTCCCGTGGAGCTCCTGTGCTTAAGCCTCACTGGCCTTCAATGCCAAATGCTCCAGGGGATCCTCCTCCCAATGCCAGACCCCCAGGCATGGGAACCCAATGTGGGGCTCCAAATTCTCACTCCTGTGGAGGAGCCTCTTCAATGTAGTTATTTTCCAGTCTGTGGGTCACCCACCAGGAAGTTATGGGATTGCTTATATCATGAAAGCACCCCTCCTACCATCTTGATGTGTCTTGTCTTTGGATATAGGATATATTTTTTGGTAGCTTCCAGTCTATTTTGTTGATGGTTGTTCAACAATTAGTTGTAATTTTGGTGTTTCTGTGAGAGGAGGTGATCTTGAGTCCTTCTACTCTGGAATCTTGTCTCTGTCAATTATGTTCAATTTCCCATGTTCCCTTGTAGTCCTGTCCACATGCAACAAAGTTGTGATGGTCTTTTGCAGGATGCCCTTGTTGGTTCTGAATTAGTGACCAATAAATTGTTCTCCCCCCCTCAAGAGAAATGAAATCATAGGTCCATATAAAGACTTAGTCTGGAGTTCCCATCATGGCACAGCAGAAATGAATCCAACTAGGAATGACGAAGTTGCAGGTTCGATCCCTGGCCTTACTTTTTGTTAAGGATCTGGTGTGGCCGTGAGCTGTGGTGTAGGTCACAGACGTGGCTCGGATCCTGCATTGCTGTGGCTCTGGCATAGGCCAGTGGCTGCAGCTCTGATTTGACCCCTAGCCTGGGAACCTCCACATGCCATGGGAGCAGCCCTATTTGTGTCTTGTCCTCTGTGCCGAGTCTACTCTCACTGGCTCATGGGCACCCAATCTAAAGTTATATACATTTTAAAGTCATGAAAATTGTGAACTCTAAGTGTGTGGCATGTACAGGTTTCTATATGCAAACTTCATTTTGCTGAATTGATCAAAAGCCTGAAAACACCTGAGAATCACTGGTATATCTGTAAGAAATTCTCTAAATCCTTAATATAGATAAAAAGAGTTAAAACTCATATAGTAGCATAGTTAAAAGCCCACTCTGCCCTCACAGACAAATTACTGGGTTCAAATCCAGGAAATGTAGCTTACTAGATGAGCATCTTTGAGCAAATTATATAACCACTCTAATTTTTCTCATTAAAAGCAAATGATTCCCTACCTTACAGGTTTTTTTTTTGCAAGCACTGAATGGATAACAGGAGATGCAGTCTCCTAAATTGTTATCAAGTCAATAAACTTGAAATATCCTGGGCACTCATACACAATGATTTTACATGCACACATATATACAGAGTTTTTATATGGGGACATTTTCTATGAATATGTATTATGTGTATAGTTATATATACACACACACCACAATCATCTCCACTACTGTTCTAATTGAATTCCAAGGATTTATATGCCTTTGACTTACCACAGAGAATTTACTTACACATTGAACCAATGCCTTCAAGGAACACTCTTCAAAAACCCCAATTTACAGATGGTTTTTTGTGAATCATTTATCCAAATAAACTTATCAGTTGAGTACCATGTCTATGGTACTATCTTCTATGGTATGGGAATGATCAATTGAAAACAATCACTGTAAATCCACAGGAAAGTGGTTTTTAGATTAGGTTACACAGTTCTATTTCTAAGTATTGCTTAGAGAAAATCATTTACCAATTGGGACAGAAAAGAGGAAAATGTCTCTATATATTCATATACAAAAGTATGTAAATATATATCCATTGTGACATATTAAAATGTATGCATGTATACAAACACACATTCAAATACCTGTGAAATAGGCCCATTGAAAGGTCAAAATTTACTAGATATTTTAGCTCCCATACCAAAAGTAACTTTGGTTTCTATATGAACTTTTTAAAGCATTTATTTTCCAATAAAAGTAAATAGCAAAGTGAAGGCAATCTAAAGTCAATTTAATGTTCTTGCCACTTTCATCATATTCTTAAGAAAACATTTACAGAATAAGCTCAGGTGGCTTAAAGTTTGCTTTGTGAAGAGGTCAGTTTATTGAGGAAGCCCTCTATTTTCCTTTTACATCCCTAGGATGAGTCAAAACTCCCTTCATTTTACCAGGTAACCTCACCACTTGTATTTTTTATATAGAGACTATTCATGCATTATATAAACCTGCATCAGAGGCAGTAATAAGTCTTTCCCCATAGAACAGTTAGAATGATGTCACTGTGGCCCCGAGTGGCTATTCTACTACACATCTTGGACTCGAGGGACACAAAAGGATCCCAAAGAGTAAAACTAAACCATCAGACTGAGGGGGGCCTCACAGCAGCATGAATTCACCTTGGCGGTGCCTGTTCTCACAGGCACCAGCACCCATCACTTCTGACCCCCGACACAGGTGGTTTAGCAGTATGTGCTCACCCAGCACAGAAAGACAATTTGTTCTGAGCTGGTTACATAAAATGTTTTATAATGCTAACCAGCACTTTGTGGATAGTCTTCATTTGAATCACAGTTTACTTATTGACTCATCTGGGAAAACATCTGCTAGGTTTGTCTTTAACTTATATAAAACCTATAGGTAAATAATGATCTAGTTATTTTGGTGTGCTTCTCCACAGAGTCCTCTCTCTGGTCCTCATTTGTATATGTCAAAATGCCAAGCCCAAAAACAGCTCTACATAAAAATATTCACTTTCATGCTAAATGCCTTTGAATGTGTGTATGAATTTGATGACCAACTCATTCCTATTAGGTTTTTAAAGGTCTACCTACTACTCTAGTTAGTTCTAGACAATAAAAATTCTTGAGATGATTGTTTTACTTCTAAGAGAATTTTGTGAAGTCAAAAAGAAGAAAAAAAATTGCATTGTAGTCCAGTACTAGTTAAGCTAAACAAGAACTGAGAGCTGGATGAATACCCTGAACACAGGAGGCTGAACATGGACCCTGCATGCAGGCAGGGTAGTGACTAAGGGGTCTTCCTGCTCCAAGGATCCTTGCATTCATTCAATTTACTGGACATCCAACATGTGCCAGACACCACTTGAAAATCCAGGGGTGAAGGATGCAGAATTTGTAATCTTCCTTTTAATGGGTGATCCAGGTGAGAAAGTGGGTAATTACAGTGCAGTCTGATAAGTGTCACTACAGCTGTGGAAAAATGGCATTCTAGCTTGGGAGGTTGGGCATCCAAAAGAGGTCTGTGGTTGAAAAACTGAGTTAGGACCTAAAGAATAGAGACAAGGTTGGGAGGAGGGATAAATACTGTGATGAGAGCATCTTGATATTAGAAGGCAGTTCTCATTGTGTATGACAGACTTTACATAAAGATAACTTAAAGATAAGTATGGCAAAGAAGAAACAGGCAGGTGTAGGAGGCTTGATGCCAGGGCACAGGACTAGAACCTCGAGAGCAAGACAAGGGGGCAGTTGGAGGCATTGATGTAAGTGTTCCATGTGATCAGAACTGTCACAAAGGCCTCAGCCTCATCTTGAGCAGCAAGGATAAGGAAGACAGGTAGGCAGGAGGCCACTGGGGAAGCTGCCCCAGGCCAGGCAGTGAAGGGAGGGCTGCTGGGAGGCCGAGAGCTGGCTGCGTGACTGAGCAGGACCTGAGGTTCGAAAAATACCTACAAGTGTACATCAGGGGGGAAAGCAAGCTAGATGATTTCCAGTTGGGAGGGTCAGAGTAGATGCTGATAGAACTAGCCTCCTGGGAAAACAGTAAGTGGATTATAGTTGGTCAGGAAAGCCCACATAATGAACACCCATAGAGGAAGCTTACCCTAATACGTTAAATCAAATAGCACCTTAAGATTTCCTAAGGAAGCTAGGAAACGGGTGTGGATTCCATGCTTCCATCATGTTTCTAAGGGAAATAGCTTCTTGCATTCAGCTAACAGAAGCACTGAGTTTTATGAGGAAGTATGCGCAGGCAGGAAAAAATGGAAGAAGTCTTTTGGGAGAATGTTTATTTTATGGTGTTCACAGAAAATCCAGAAAAGCCATTAGAATCAGACAGGTGTGTGAGTTATAGGATCAATCTGACCTTTTCAGGGGTTTGTCAGTATTTATTGGCACACTTAGTGACATTTATATTGTTAAATGAAAATATAATAGCTTGAAGCTGCCAATGGAATCATTCTATAAGGACAATATCCGATCACAGGATGCTATAAATTTTTTGAGCAAAGCTGAAGTGCAAAATTTCTACTGTTCTCAAAAATGAAGATAAATTCCTTAAAACTCTACCTAGCCTGCTCTATCACCAGCTGAAGGAAGGGTTGTTACTCTACCTATGACTGCAACTGCATAGAATGTTATCAGTATCTGCATTTGCTATGATGAACATCTGTTCTACTGGCATTCAACCCAGTTATATTTTCCTTTGTTTTTTGTTCTCTATTCTTCCTTGTCCCTTCTTTCCCAAGTTCATAGAAATACATGTGTGTTCATGAATTTGTAGGCGTACACCAGACATCCCCATACATGCAAATGAAATAAAGCTTATTTATGGATGAAAGGTTTTCTGAATTATAGAATAAAAGTATATCTGACCTGGCCAAAGTCTTCATAGACAGAACAACTTGCTTTTTCACCCCAGCATTTCTAACTATGAATGAGGCTTATTAGTTCTTTATGGATCTATATAGAGTATAATAAGCTATTAATTCACAATGACAAAATCTGTAAGATTTTAATGTTTTAAAGCCAACTATCATGATCAATTATTTGTCTGCTAAATGTGATCACAGTGATTTAGAATATTATCTGTTTAACAAGACTCTTCTGTATGGGATCGGACAGGAAATATTAAGTTTAGGCGCTACATTTTTTCTGTCCAGGATGCTGCTCTGCTGTTGAGGTGTGAAAGCAGCTGTGGGGGCGCATTCAGGATCAAGTCCACCTGTAGCACAATGAAACCCACTTACAAAAACTAGTGGGAGCAGATTTGACCCTCAGGCTGAAGTTTCCCAACTCTGGAGATAATTCTTCATCAACAACTACTATTAGAAGATTTGACTACGATACATACTTGCTAAATCCATAACCCAGTGCCTTGGAGGTAGCTCTCACATCCCTATCTCCAGGGGAGGCTGAGATTTAGGAAGGTCAAGAAACACTGCCAAGGTCACATTCACAGGAAGAGTGGAAATGAGATGTGAGCCCTCTAGCTACCCACTGACTCATGTTGTTCTGATTCTCTGAGAAGCATAAACACAGCCAACCTGGGCCAGACACTCCTTAGGTTTTACCCGACTCTGGGAAACACTGAAATGTTCTTCAGTAGATCAAGCCAAAGGAAGAATACACTCACAAACCCTCAGAGGCATGGAACATTCAGGAACACAGTGATCTCCGCAACATTTCAACCTTTTCAAGTATCCTAACCTTACTTAGCACACAATTCTACTCAGGTAGAGTCTCTTCAGACATTGAGCATTTTACCAAAACTCTGCTGAATGTGTGAGGGTGAGAGCATTGGAAGAGAGCCTCTCAGCCTCTGAATGGGTCAAGCGCTCAAAGGCAGGTCATCAGCAAAGAGCTGCTTCTGGAAACATTGCCCTTTACCTCTAGAGTGACAGAGCCACCTTGAGACCACCGCTGAGCAGCTGCCTTCCAAGGCCAGATGATCTTTTCCTAGCAGCATTTAGGGGAAAACATGGAAGACAAGCAGTTTCTGTCTGGGTGTGTCCAAGGACAGGAGAGCTTTCTCTGAACTCACATGCCCATTGGGTAGTCCCAACTTGGAATGAGTTTTGTTCTAACCTGCGGTTCTCCCTCTTGGCTGTACATCAGAATCATCTGCTGGTGTTTTAAACACAATAATGCTAGATCCTCTCCTTAATCAAGTCAATCCATCTCTACAGAACACGGCAGAAGGATGTTTTTTTAAAAGCTCTCCAGCTAATTCTAACACTTTTAAAGTTGAGAACATTGTTCAAGACCCAGTTATAATGCCACATCTCTAACTGATAAATGTGGAGACTGTAGATTTTGGAGGGAATAGTTCTGACCTGGGGTGGGAAGATTGGAGTTACCAGATGTCAGTAGATTGCGTGGTATTAGGAGGGGTTTTGCTTCCATGCCTCAGTCTCCACATGGATGCAAAGGGATGGGGTAAGTGAATTAAAGAGAACCCACTCGACAAAAATTACAATTCTGAAAATAGTGCTTTTAATGACAGTTTAGATCTTTAAAACATGCTCATCATTATTACTATCTATCAAAGAAGCCGAACTTCTAGAAGGGAAGCTGGAAGCACAGAATTGGAAAGTAGGGTACATATTATTCTGCAATATTGTGTAATTAAAAACAGGCTTGTCTAAATGGGGTAACGTGGATAAGTAACATTTGTATAAGTTATCTGCCATACTGTAAAAGTTTATACCTAACTTGAAAATTTCAAAGCCTGAAGTTTCACTTAGGGTAATAAAAAGTGATGATCAGCCAGGTACGTCTGAGTGCTAAGTCCTCGTCAGCAGGAGTCTGACAACCTGCTCCTCAAGGCAAGGATTCACATCCACGTTCAAACCATGATGATTATTCAACTGCGTGAACTGTCAATAAGCTTGAGAGAGCTTATTTCATTCCATACGGAAGCACTTTAACCTTAATGTAAAGTTCATGTGCAAAATGCATAGTTAAAAAGGAGTGTCATTTAGGAGATGATTATCTGGGAGCTCAAATACACCACACAGCAGTTTGCTCACATACACCCCCACCCCTCGCCCTTGCCCTGACTCTCGTATCAAGTGCCCAGCTGGAGAAAACTGAGCTAATAATGGCCCAGCTGCATCATCTCATAAGATCTTTGTGATACAAGCAAGGTCAAATGCTCTATCATGGAGTGTTAACAATAGCATTGTGCACAGGGTTGGGGGGGCTGGGGGACACTGTCCTGGCTGTAGAGCTGATCAAGGTCCAGCCTACAGGCCTCTAGGCAGAACTTTGCAAGTTGTAATTAATAGCACTTCTAAGAGCAGCTGAAAAAGATCATTCTAGAAATAATGCCTATGTTCATAAATGTGTATCTTTTCAATAAAGAAGTGGTTTCTATCATGTAATTAAAAGCTTGTCATTACACCATTTAGTTTTTAAGTCAGTGCCATTATTGCATTTTATTTAGTTTTATCCCTTATGACCAAAAGTTTATAAACCCATGCAACTTCCACACTTGATATAATACCATAAAAAATTTTAGAAGAAACTTAATATACCAACTGTAACTTTTATCTGATGCCCAATCGAAGTCCACAACTTAGCTTGAGTTTTAATAATTCAGAACACTAACATCGAGATCTAGAAGATGAAGATGGGCGTTAAGGTGGCAGATTTCGTCAAGACTGGCTTACAAACCACCACTAAAACAAAAGCAACAAACCACAACAATTCAGGTGAATGAATGCTGTTTCTTAAATACTCATTTTATAGAAAGCCATTGTCCTTAATATGTTTCTTAAAAAGATAACTATTTTTAACAGCATAAAACTTTGCAGGTTTTTACTTTGCTAAAGAGATAGCATATTCTAGAATATACCCATGAAATACCATGCACCTGGTCTTGGTAAGAAATGAACATTTAAACCTTATATTTGTGTTGAGGGAATAGTGCTATATTTTCTTACACATACAAAAAAAATATATCTGGAGGAATATGCCAGAGCCCAGTAACAACACTGGTTGCCTATAGGGAGAAGAGCTGGGTGGCGGAGGGCCAAGAGTGTTAAGGGAGGCTTTTCATTGTATACCCTATACCTTTTGAGTTTTGAATCCTGTGAATATATCACTTAATCAGAAAAATAATGATATTAGGGGAGAAAAAAATGTGGAAAAATTTTGTGAAATCAACCAATTTCATGGGTTAAAACTCAGGTGTTTCCTCTTTTCACCTATTCATTTTTACTAATCACCATGAATATTACATAATAAAATGTTTTAGCTAATGAACTAAGGTCCCTAGCGATAAAACTAGTTGTCTCAAAACAACAAAAAAAAGAAAAGCACATTTAGACTGTCTATCCACACAACTCAAAGTCTGAAAAGGGATCGGATACTGCTTCTAAAGATAGCACCACAATCCAGAGAGATGAGTTTTGACTTTCTATGAGAGTCCTGGTGGATGGGCTGTTGAACATGGTCCCATTATGTGCTGTGCTATTATTTTAAGCACATAAAGGACAAAAATAAAAGGCATGGGTATTAGACAGTCTTCTGCCATGATTTATTGCTCTGTCGACTATTTTATGCTCCTAAAGTGAATGCTCAAAGGCCCTGAAATTTCAGAAATTCTTTGAGTCACTAAAGCGTTGCATTTTGTGTGCCATGGTTTCAGGGTGAATGAAATAATTTGATAATCTATTTTTCTAGCTTATTGTTAGATATATGAATCATATTTTTGGAGATTTTTGACAACCAGAATATCACATTCCCTCAGAATGATACACTTTTACCTTTAATTAAAAGACAAGTGATGTTGTTATGGATCTAATTTGTAAAGAAACCAGACATTTTACCGGTTAAGTTTAAGCTACTTGGGACACTTTTATCATAATGGAGACTTGCACCTGCAGACTCCTCTTGAGCATTTACTGTCAGGCAGACCATCAGCTAGACCAGAAAACAGATACAAACGGAATACCCCTTTGGCCTGAGAGCTCTCGGTGTCTTAGGCAAGACACGTGACTCCAACTGAAGGAGAAACTGGTTAAAGGGGTCCTTGTAGAAGCAGTGCTGATGGGCTTAATGGCTAGTGGCATACCCCCCACACACACCTCAGGGCTCAGGGGTGGAACAGGTACAGACCAGGCCCAGATCAGGGAGACCACACACCACAGAGGGATCTGGGGTCTGAGCTCACTCTGAGAAGAAAAGGCGCCCAAGGGGACAGGGAGTCAGTCCCCCACCTAGGGGTGGGGTAGCCTTGGAACTGGAGCTGGGAAGACCCTTTGGGACAGGGAGAGGTTGGTGCTTCACCCCAGTGCTAAACCTGACAGGGGCCAGGGTAGCTCAAGGCCAAAACAAATAACCCCAACATGAGGACTGAAACACAAACATGTACTCAAGGTTCTGGAGGCTGGTCGTTCAGGATCAAGGCGACAGCAGAGCCGGCTCCCCAGACCTGGCGCCTTGGCTGCAGACAGCTGACCTCCCCACAACTTCCTCCTAGACTCTCCCCCAGGTAAACACCCCTCCTGCCCCTTCTTATAGGGACACAGTCGTATCAGACTTGGGCCACTCCCCCTGACCTCAATTAACCTTAATTAGCTCCTTAAAGGCACCTCTCCAAAGACAGACCCGTTTGGGAGCCAGGCCTTCAACATGCAGATGTTCAGGGAAATACACATTTTCAATCCATAACAGGGACCATGATGGGCTCTTAAGCCCGTGGGAATGTCAGGGTCTGAACTGTCTGCAGTGTGAAGGATGTGGAGGGAATAAAGATGATGGATGGGCCTTTTAGAAAAGAAAGCAGAAGCCCTTTCCTGACAAAGGTGCAGGCTATGCCAGTCCTTCTGTGTTCATCCTCCCTGATTCCATGCTGTGGCCTCACAGAAATCTGTCCTGAAGCTGAGGAGACTTAGGTAAAGGGGACATATACAAAATGCTTAACTAATTGGAGGTCTTAAAAACCTATACAGTGGCCTAGGCTGAAGGGGGGAGAAGAGACCTTTCTGCAGGTACAAGCTGAGGCAGGCTCCCTGCAGCTGTGACCACAATGGGCTTAACCCAGGCTCCTAAGTTCTTCTGCCTCTTGCACTGGGGAAGTGGTTCATTTTTACATCCCCACAGAAATAGAAAATTGCATCAAAACCATTCTGATGGACCACACTAGCTGGGGTTCAGCAGAGCAGCTGTAAGTGCTAAGGATATGTGTCCATTAGATTCCCATCCAGTGAATGTATGTTATTCACAGAACATCCAGACTGTGGGGTCGGACCAGACTCGAGAGCCTTGCTTCTTTAGTCAGACGGGGCTGGGTGTGAACATGGAATCCTGGCTTCATTAGCAGCTGTGTCAAGTTATGTTCTGTTCTGCAGAGAAAACGTTTATCTCTCAGAGGATAAAATGATAACTAATTCATCAGTTTTTTTTTTCAAAAAAAATAAAGACTACATGAACTAAAGCATGTGGCATATTTTCCTGCTCCCCAAAATAGAGCACATTTCTGACCCCAAACTTTAATAAAATTGTCACCGCAGGTAAGTCTTGTCCCATAAAAATGTAAAGGAACAGGTCAGGATCATTATGTTGTATAAAATAGAAAGAATGCCAGGTGCTTATACTAATGGGAATTTGTGGTCATGGAAGGTTCTAATGACTAAGATAGAATAAAATCTGAGTGTTCTTTTATAATAAAAATGCTCACATTCACTAAGTATTTAAGTTTGGAGGAGGAAAATCACCAACTCTTGACTGGCCACTCTCACAGAATTCTCCTAACAGGTGTGAAATAAACATTATGGATGTTTCCTTGGTAAGAAAAGTGTAGGCCATTGCATCATTGAGTGAGTCTTTGAAACTGAGTGTTTCTGATTCTACAACCCACCTCCTTTCTACTGTACCATCCCACCTCCCCAGTGTCCCCAGAATAGCCTCTAAGCAGCACACCTGGGAGATGGACTTCCAGCTCTAGAACTTCATGACTGTTTGATTCAAGTACACAGGTGATTTCTGAAAAGCTTAATCCCCTCATCTCCAAACCAAGTAGAAGGCACCCAATGAAGGCTAGCTATGGGTATAGTTATAATTTCTGTACATGATTTATACAAGCACCAGCATTCCAAACTCTTTTCTCCCACTTTTATTGAGATATAATGGATATAGTGCATGGTATAAGTTTAAGATGTATAGCACAATGACTTGACTTACATATATTGTGAAATTATTAGTAAGGTTAGTTGACATCCATCATCTCATACAGATACAAAAGAGAAATAAAAAATGTTTTCCCTAAGATTTACTCTTACAACAACATTCAAATCCAACACTCGGCAGGGTTAACTGTGTGTTACCCCTAGTCCTTATTTATCTTGAAACTAGAGGTTTGTACTTTTTTACCACCTTCATTCAAACTCCTAAATATCTGAACATGTCTACTTTTCCAAAGCTCATCATCAATTATTTTAATATTAGCACACACTAATATTACTAATATGGGAGTGCAAAAAAAAAATCAGGGAGGTTGATTTGTAAGCTTTTATTTTATATGTGCTGAGAAGTCCCTCTCTGCGTTAAGGCAATGTATGTATGTGTACTAAGATAGTATTAGCAGGTGAAGGTAACAGCCCAAAATATACGATGTGTTTAGCCTGCTTCAAATGTGCAGTTAGATTTTATAAGGTTAAACCAAATAGGTGAGGTCAAGCATTTACTCAGATACCTGAACATTCAATAATCCAGCACATCAGCTCCACATCACTCACTTGTAATTGCTAAAAGTGAAAACCGTCTTCATCCTCCCTCGTCTAGAAGATGTGTGTGTGGGGGTGGATTATATGCTTTTTATATCTGAGCATTTACCCTGCACAGAGCATGAGAGGATTATTTCCCCAAAGCTAATGAAGCTTAAACCTCAGAACCCGTTCTTCACACAGGTGCATTTAGGCTCTGGAAACTGTCCTTGTGCATATAATCCTCTGACTGAGGAATTCTGCAACAACAAGATATTTTAAAAACAACTAGTTAAGGCTGTTTTCTTCACTACATCTTGCCTCTGGGCTACTTCAGCATGTGTGTGTGTGTGTGTGTGTGTGTGTGTGGTGTGTGTGTGTGTGTGTGTGTGTGTGTCTATGTGTCTGTGTCTCTGTGTGTCTGTGCTGGGCATGGTGTGGGGCTTTTGGAATCAAATTAAAGAGAAGTTCAAAGTTGCTTATTTCAGTCTACTTATGCAGTTGCCTTCATTTCCTTGTGTAACTAAGTTATCACTTGGCAGAAAGCACTACATGAACACAGTGGGGCTCAGGGGCCTGGTGCAGAGCTGGGCATTAGGAAGCCGAGAATGCATTCTGAATGCTGACCCTAAAACGAGGTGGGCAGTGAAAGACGAAAAGGTGGTTGATATGGACAAAGCTGGATGCTCTTCCATGAAATCCACTTGATGAGAGTTTTCTCAAGTTTGACGACAATGCTAAAAATATACATGACCATACCAGAATGAGCCCTTACACTGAAATCCAGCTCATCCATGATAGTGGTATTTATAAAGCAAGCCTGAATAAGTATTTGACTTTAAAAAGCCCAGATGATCATTCTATTCTCTTTACAAAAAAATATGACAAAATCATATGCTCACACAAGAGGTAATCAATCAGTATTCAGCCAAAGCTAGAGGGAATACATGTTACAGGTACAGGAGGCATAAAATGACTAGGAATTTTGTTTTCAGATTTTTTTTTCTGACATTTCTGATGATTCTAGTATTAAGTTTTTAAAACGTGTAAGTTGTGATTTCATGTCTTAAGAAAATATTCACTTTCGAACTTAATATTCATTAGTTTGTATCTTTCTTTTCTTGGCAGACCCCTCCAAACTGCATGACCTTTAGGCTTGCCAAAACCAAAATCAACCTCTGAAAATTATGACAGTGTGATATCCTGTTCCAAAGAAAAAGTCGTTCCATTACAAGTAAAATTTAGGAATATTATAAAACCAATGGCAAACACTGCTTTCTACTTCCTAGGCCATCTGTCTTGCTTCGTATGTCCCCACTGTAGGCTTTGCTCTTGGTTTTCCCTGCTTCTGGTGGCAGCTGGCTATCACAGTATCATAGGAGAGGTGTCTCTCAGGGTTTGCTATTCATAAAGATCAGCAGCCATTGACATTTCCCCAGTGGAAAGAAAACAACCTTGCCCCACCACAAGCCCTCAATTATAGAAGTGTGACTCACTTTACCATTTATCTAACTCAAAATATAATAATGCTAGATCATTTTCCTCAAAATATGCACTCGAAATACTTTTCCCACTTTCTGTTGGCTTGTTGTCTGCACTGGACTATTTAGAGGAAAATGAATAGGCTTTGCTGGGATTGAAGCAAGAGTCCAGAGTTCACGCAGATGAGACAGTCTAATTGAAATGACTGCATTGATCCTGCTTCTTGCCTCCAACTCCATGAATGACGTCCTTGATTAACTAGAGTCACACGGGGAGCCTGCTTTGAAACGTCAGTTAGCAGCATGGAGAGCTGTTAAATATGTAGGTGCCCTGATTTGGATTCACTGATGATGTTTTGCTCTGGTTCTGTTAAGAGGAGCATTATTTTCACACCTGTCATACAAATCCTAAAAAACTATTCTGGCTTAGTGGTATTCAAACCTGTCCAGGATAGATGACTTAATTCCCAATATGATAAAGAGGATCATTAAAAAGTCAATCATGAAATGCCCATTTGGCCTGAAACCAGCTTAATAGAGGCCATTTGTGAGGTTTGTACTAGCTGAGTGGTGTTCGGGTGAGGTACAACCAATGTCGTCATAATTAAATATTCAACGGCTTTTTCACTTATTGATTAAATGTAATGCATGAATCACCCAGATGCTGGCTTCCCTTCAAAATCACAAATTTAAAGTCATCAATAAATATTTCTGGTATATTAAGAAAATTGATTTTAATTAAAATAACTGATTTTTTTGTCATAATTGTAGCTGACCACAGCACAGAGTTAGAATTCTGCTGTATGCTATTTAAGCTGTGATTTATAAAATAAACTCATGTAATACTTTATTAACATAGATTCATGTTTTAAATTATAGCTGAAAAGATTTATAGCCCCAGAGGAATGCCTTATTTTATATACTAAATGGAATATTGTGCAATTGTGTTTATTTTAGGCCCCATTGATACAGTATTACAGACACAAAAAATTTAAATCTCAGCAGACAGAAAATTGAAAATCAGTATCATTAGGCCCATGATCAATTTTGGCATCCCTAATCTTGTGAAATATAGATGTTCCTAAAAGGACATAAACACAGACTTTTTCTAATATGTAAACACAGACTTTTTCTAATGTCCAAACCTGTCTTACTTTAGAAGTTGTCCAGATAAATTCTCAAAAATGGGAAGAACTGTTTTTTAAATATAAAAAATCACTATATGTTATATACACATATTTATAGTTTAAGACTTTGCATTTGGTTTCTAACTCTAACTTGCTCATTTGCTTGTTCTTTCACTTATTTACCCATTCATAAGCCATTCTTCAACAAATACTTTCCACAGTCTTAAATATTCACACTCAAACCTCAAATCATAGAGGTGTTGCCAAAACTCGGCCTCGGTCCACTGGTGCCAAATGGAAACTCAGAGATAGAATTTGAGGTGAAGGAGAAAAAAAATAGCTTTTATTGCTTTGCCAGACAAAGGAGGCCACAGCATCCTAATGCCTTAATGACTGCCCTCCTTTAGGGAAGCATTTCAGGGTGTTGTATAGTCTAAAAGGAGAAAAACAGGGTTTCAGATAAGAATCAGGTTTGGGGCATACATGTATTCTTTCTTTGGGAGATCCTAGTCATTGAAGCTGGCATGAGATCTTGGTAAGACCCTTGTGGTGGTCTTCTGGGTTATTGCCTATAATAACAGTACTTGCAAAAAGGGCATACTGAGCAGAAATTAGAACAAACTTGGAAAGTTTCTGAAAAAACATCTTGTGCTAATAATCTTTAACCCACAGGCAACTGTGCTTAGGGTCCCTCATCCTTAGCTCACAGGTGATTGTGTTTAGGATGCAGTCAAATGAGGGAGAAGTGCAAGGAAGGGCCTTGAGCTATTCAGTGGATAAGAGTGAGATCCTGCTGTATAGCACAGGGAATTATATCTAGTCACTTATGATGGAACATGATGGAGGATAATGTGAGAAAAAATATGTGTGTGTGTGTGAGAGAGAGAGAGAGAGACTGGGTCACTTTGCTGTATAACAGAAATTGACAGAACACTATAAACCAACTATAATGGAAAAAATAAAAAGTATTCAAAAAAATTTTACAGTTGAATAATTTCCAAAAGAAGCAAAAGGAACATAACTTTTCTCTTAGGTGTATAAGATGCCTATGTCATTCTGTGCTTTCTTTGAGAAGGAACCAGGACCCTGCCCCAAGGCTGTACTACTGTTTCTTGACTCTTCCTCCCTTGTCTTTGCATCTCCTTCCTTCCCTGATCAGCAACTGTTCGAACCTGCCCCTTGAAACTTAAGAAAGGTCATGGAGGCTGAATGAGGCCCATTTCATCTAAAAACAAGAAGTGGGGGACACAGAAAGGCTTGTGTGCCCAGGAACCCCACAGGGTGCTGCTTGGTTCCAGGGCAGAGTCACCCCACATCAGGAACTGGTCAGAAATCAAATTTCACCAGGAGCATTCTGAGCCAGAATGAGCAGTTTAACAATATCCCCAAATGCTCTGAGTGCACCTTCCTGTAGAGAACATTGTTCAGATGAGGGGCTTCAGGTCACACCTGGGGAAGATGTGCCTCCTGTATTGTCGCATCACAGTCAATGCAGTGCAGCTGGTTCCAAAAAAAGACACAAACAGCCAGAGGAGCCTGGAGAACTGTCTGGTGATGTGAAGTTACAGGTATGGGTGCTGCAGTTACCAGTGTCTGGAGGTGCCATCCCCAGCACCCCAGGACATGGCTCATGCATCTGACTAGTCCAGTTTGATCTAACCAATGCTGTGTTTAAGAAACAACTAAAAGATCTTGAAACCTGTGAGAAAACTTCCAATTCTACAGCCTTTTTGATGTTGATGAAAGTTGTTGAAGCAATCATTTCCAAACTTGGATCTTCCTTTGAACAAAATTACCCTGAGGGAAAAATGCATAAACTGATTTCTAGAAGTTTCCACGTCCCCTTTGTTGAATTAGCAGCATACTAAGAACGAATAGTCCAACGAAATGTTGAAGGTAGTGATATCTTTGCACAACAGAGAACTCATAGATAAAGATCCTGAAACACTGAACATAGAACAGAAAGCAAATACAATAAAATACTATCAAATGAAGTACTGAAAATTCTACATCATCTGGGACCTAGATTTTCTAGTTCTAAAGAACTGCAACTAGAAACTAGTTCTAAAAAGGTGCAGGAATATATAGATGGAGAAAATAAGTAGGTGGTCTGAGAGCCTGTAGGAGTGCTATCATTGTGGCTTCAAGTTTGAACCAAGGAAACAGTATTTGCCTATTACCTACTTCATTCTGGCATTTGGTTCTCTAATAATATAATTTCTATCTCATAAAAAAAAAACAAACTTCATCCATATTACTAACACAACCTGCTTTGCATCCTGGACAGCAACTCTAGCTGCCCACTTACCTCGAGAAACTTAATCTCTCTCTAGATTCAGTTTTGCTCGTTTGTTAAGTGGAATTAGTGCTCTGGAATTCTTCTAATGCACCTTTTCATGCTGTGCGTATTTGTGATAGCATCAAAATCACAGAGAGCTTAAAGAACAGCCAATATTTTTAAAGCAGGAGTCTAAATTTCAGTGAGATGAGAATTAGTAGAAGAAGGTACAGGAAGTTATCAAGAGATTCAATGATATAGCCATTCGTTCGGATGGAGAAATGGTCACAGCACAACTAGCAAATTTAATTACTACAAATTGATGAGAGCTACATGCAGGGGCAATCAAATACTTGGGTCAGGTTTTCTTTCTAACCAGTTTCATAAATCTGAATGCTCTATGAGTCTCCTCTAAAATAAACTGTTTCTGAAGGACCCCTGCACTTAGTTTTTCATTCAAATTTTGATCTTAAAATCATGCAAATATAAAACTAGGAATGCATATAAAATACATATAAAAATAAATGCACACAAAATTATATACACTTTTTATTTTTAGAAATAAACTGTTTATAAATTTTTAAAACATCAATATGATGAATTTTAATAATAAATTATTATTCAAAATTGACTGCTCTGTCACAAATCATCATCAAAAATAATATTATTATCACCATTGTTATTACTACCATTATCAATATTCTTTAACATGGTGATAATACTCTGATGAAGCTCTATTCAAATTCCAACAAAGATCTCTTTCATATGACACATTTTGCTGTTATTTGCCTTCCTCTGGCCCAGATGTGTCACTTACAGCCCAAGTTCATGTCCATCTTTTTCTCATTAGTTTGAGGATATTAAAGTAGTGCTACTTATAGCCTCTGGAATCTTAAACACAGTACAAATAAGGTGGTCATGCTGATAATACAGTATATGGTTACACAGAGTTACATAATCATGAAATGAAAACACAAAATTAAAATCTAGTCACAGAGAACTGGAGGCCCCCTAGGTCTTCAGATCCCATTTCGAGAATGTTATTCTCACCATTTAAATGATGCTTACAAGCAATGAATCTAGAGAAACATAGTGCAGTCATCTCAAAGCCCAACTTCTCATGGGGTAGCAGAATTTCCACCAGCAGGAAAAGAGCAGGGGCAACTCCAAGGTAGGGGTCTCCCCACGCCATCCAGCTACAAGCATATAAACATGGGAAAGTCTGCTACATATTGAGGAGGTGAAGATACTTCAGGTAAAAAGGCCACAAGAGGCATGAGAACAAATGGTATTCCATCATTTCAGCAACAGAAGTGCCAACAGTCAGGTGCTATTTAATACACGTCAAGTCAATTATCTGTTGTGTCATGGTCTGTTATTTACAGAAAGAGATATCAAAGGTCAATATTATGAGCTGAAATATACATGCCATCCTGTCAGCTAATTTGAATGATAATATTGTAGCTTAGCATTGTAACTGTATTCAGCACAATGTTTTAGAGAGTACTTCTGGGTCTGTGATGCCTGTAGGTTATGGTAATAAGCATAAATCTTTCCAGCACTAAAATATGAAGAAATAAAAAATTGCATAAAGCTGGATGTATTAATTCAAAGGTGCATCCATACCTCATTGTGAATCCACATATTTTCCTGTAATTGTTGATTTGTCTCTTTCTTAAGAGTTCAGAGTTCTTGGGCCAAACAACTTGAATGTTCTGCTGCCGTTGAACCATTACATCAAAATCAAAAAGCCGTCTTTCCCTTAGACATTAACACCTTTCCTAAATTTAATCAATGCACCCTTAAGTATTTATTGATTGCTCAGGGTAGGGCTGATGGACAAATTCTCTGTTGCCCCCTCTGAGGATACAATGATATAAGCTATGTTGACTCTGTTCAAGAACCCCAGCCCTGAAGATCTTCATGTAAAAAACCCAAAACAAACAGAATCAAACAGTATAGCCTTCAGGGCTAAAATGTATGGCCAGAAGCCATAAATGCTGTAACTCTAGCAAGAGAAAATGATACAGATCAGTCAAAGCTGGACCAAACTGAGACGGGATAATCTTTAGTTTAAAATAAATGCTGCATCAGATGCAAACTATTATATTGAGAATGGATAAACAATGAGGTCCTGCTGTACAGCACAAGAAACTATATCCAATCTCTTGGGATATACTTGATGGAAGATAATATGAGAAAAAGAATGTGTATATATATATATGTATGTGTGTGTGTGTGTGTGTATATATATATATATATGTATACATATATATGTGTGTATACATATATATATATATATATGTATGACTGGGTCATACATATATATGTATGACTGGGTCAATTTGCTGTGCAGCAGAAATTGGCACAACACAGTAAATCAACTATACCTGTAAAATAAATACATACATACAAACATACATACATACTTTCAAGCATGTTGTGATGCACTGGGGATGCAAAGATTCCCCATCCTGGGAAAGGCTTACAGCCTAGGGTGGGAGGCAGGTAAACAACCAGATGACATGTGTCAAGGTAGTAAAAGTTGGCACCGGACGTGAGGCAGCCTTGAGGGGATGCTGAGTCCTCTAAGGCACAAAGACCTCAGAACAGCCTTCCCTGGGGAGAGAACTTGAGGGCAAGCAGGACTTTGGTAACTGTTGTTAATATAATTACCACCGTGGGTATTACTTTGGTAATGAGAAGAATTTTAGGAAGCACTTTGCGGGGGGAAAGGATAAATCCTAACCCAGAATCCAAGCTTAAAGCAAACACAGTTTTATGGGGAGTCATGAAGGGACTGGTAACACCTGACAAATATACACCTTCCTCTTTTGCAGAAGCAGCAAAATTATTAGACACTTCTTGCCCAATAATATTTTTATTTCAAAATTTTGATAATATTCTTTTTCTGTATTAGTAAGATTTCTTTGACTTTCCCTCTTCTTTGCTGCATCAGTAATGCCGCATTTTACTTCAGCCCTTCATCAGTTTCAATCCCTACTCCAGCTTCACTTTCTCAGAGTTTCTTGATTCTAAATAAATACAGTCATCTTTTCCCAATCCTTCACCATTTTCTGGTTTTGGTCTCATTCTAAAGACTTTAAATTGTTTCTTCACAAGATACATCTCATAGTGCATTGTCAGTTCTAAATGGAAAAAAGTAGGCCTTTGGAAAAGGTACAGGATCTTATCCATTGTGTTTGCTGATTCCTTATCATGCCTTTTCGGTTAGCACTGGGGCAGAGATCCTTTGATAGTTCATGGAAACCACTGAAGTAAACTGCTATTTCCCTCTCATTTGGGGACACAGAATGAGGTGGCATTCAACAATTTTATTAGATTTTGAAATGGCAAAGAACTGAACACTGCCTTTGTCAAGGCTTGATGATCTAGGAAGTCATCAAAGTGTGCTTTATTAGGCTCTCAAGGTGTTCCCAAACACTCCTTGTTGGGACCTAACATTGCCAAGGCTTTCTTAGGCTCTTCTCAGCTGCTTTTTCCATTAGATTGTTTTAGACATCCTGCAATGACCTGAAACTATAAGCAAGGAGACAGTTCATATACTCCAGAGCCTAGTGTTGACTTTGAATGGCTGCTTCTCTTCATTCTTCACTGTTTTCACCTCTCACCATATTGCACTTATTGTACTGGATGCTTTTTCTTTTCCAAGGATTTGTACAAGTTACAGGATTCCCATCCTGTCTCTTTGTGTTTCTGAAACCAGGCTGATCTCATTGTTAAAATATTAATATGAATATTAATATGAAGTTAAGGAACAACCCTCAACTACTATTGCCATCTTACTGCTAATAAAAGGAAAAATCTTAATTCCAATACTCAGCTTTTACTGTCTTTTTCAAGACACTAACAACCTCCTTGACTCTTGTACAACAACCAGAGTTCAAAGTGGCTCTTTCTTTAATTAAGAGATTCATTCAGGAGTTCCCTTTGTGGCACAGTAGAAACAAATCCAACCGGTATCCATGAGGATGTGGGTTCGATCCCTGGCCTTGCTCAGTGGGTCAGAGATACAGCATTGTCGTGAGCTGTGGTGTAAGTCACAGATGTGGCTAGAATCTGGCATTGCTGTGGCTGTGGCGTAGGCTGGAAGCTGTAGCTCTGATTCGACTCCTGGTTCAAGGTTGAATCTTGGCTTTACTTTTTGCAAAAATGTATGATCAAATTATTCACTCTCTCTAAGGGAAAATTTTCCTATCAAGTAAAGTGGATCTGGAGTTCCCGTTGTGGCTCAGTGGTTAACGAATCCGACTAGGAACCATGAGGTTGTGGGTTCGATCCCTGCCCTTGCTCAGTGTGTTAAGGATCCGGCATTGCCGTGAGCTGAGGTGTAGGTTGCAGACATGGCTCGGATCCTACGTTGCTGTGGTTCTGGCGGTGGCTACAGCTTCGATTCAACCCCTAGCCTGGGAACCTCCATATGCCGCAAGAGCGGCCCAAGAAATGGCAAAAAAAAAAGACAAAAAAAAAAAGAAAGAAAAAAAAATTAGAAAATTAGGAAAAAAAAAAAAAGTAAAGTGGATCTATCTCCTTTGCAAGATTCTCTGAGTATTACATAATGCCTGGCCCATCCCAAACAGTGAATACAGACTAGCTTTATCCAGCCTTCCTCCCCTTCATCTATCCATTGATCAATCTGATCTCAAACCACTTACCTGTACTCTAGTTTTCCACCTAGAGCTGAGAGCCAACTCTGAACCCCAGTAGATTTTGACCACCTAAACCTTCACCATTTTCTTCTCCTGAGTCCTACAGTGAATGCAGTATTCTCTTTCTTTGGAATGGCATGTCACTGACTACCTGGATTTGATCACTTCCCACTGCCAGCACTGCTGCTGGTCTGCTGAACTGGATGGAGAACTTCACACAGGTGTTTGGGGGAAGCCCATCTGAGGTTTTTATGCCCTTTGGAGATTGTGTGCTGGGCCATCTGCTTTGTTACTATGACTCAAGTCTTGAGGTCTCTGAGGGTCACTCCCAGGCCCCCAATATGTCTGGTCAGTAACAGTTTTCCAGTTTTGCACAGCTCATGTGTTTTTGGAATATCCAAGGTAAAAATAACCCATCAAGCTCAGAAATGGTTGCTCAGGAGTTCCCATCCTGGTTCAGCGGAAACAAATCTGACTAGCATCCATGAGGACACAGGTTTGACCCTTGGCCTTGCTCAGTGGGTTAAGGTTCCAGCATTGCTGTGAACTGTGGTGTAGGCTGCAGATGCAGCTCAGATCTGGCATTGCTGTGGTTGTGGCATAGGCCAGTGGCTATAGCTCTGATTCGACCCCTAGCCTGGGAATCTCCATATGCTGTGGGTTCCGCCCTAAAATGACCAAAAAGAAAAAAAAAAAAGAAGCAAAGAAAAAAAAAGAAAAGAAAAAAAGAATAAAAAGGAAAAAAATGTTTGCTCAACCTACAGGGTTTAACAAAACAATCATTATATAATCATTATACCATTATTATAAGCTTGCTCAGGATAGAGTATTCACATTAATAAGATATGGCCATGCAAATTATATAGAATATCATCAAGACCACCTGAAACAATATTATTGATATCAGAGAGGTGTGGTTTCCATATACAGATTCAGTGTTTGCTGGCATTTTGTCATGTTTCTGAATTCCAACTTGTAGATTTTTATTACTCTGTTGTGCTGCCATTTTCTTTGGGCAGGATTCATCATTATTTAGCAAGTTTGGGTAATGTGTCAGGTAATAAAGTTCATTCAACCTAGAATTTAGCTCTGACTACCTTAATGATAAGAAAATACATTGGTGACAACAGCCTGAGCAAAAGCCAGTGGAACCTCATTCCTCTGTCATAGTCTGGGCTTTGCCACCGCCCAGTCAAGTCAATTATTGAGCCTCTCTGTTCATTATCCACCCCTCCTTGTTTTTTATTCTCTATACTCCCAGGTAGTTGTGTTTATGGTGCGGGGATGGGTGCGTTTTATGTGCCCAGGACAATGAAAGCACTAGGTATACCTCTGGTTCATGACTGAACCTGGCACCTACAATCCCCTGCTCTTCAGTGCCTCATCTTTCCAGGCTTGGCCTAAATGTCCTGCAGGGCTGGTCTTCCCCACAGGTATGTCATCTTGACGCTGAAATGTTACATCATTTATGACTCTTTTAGAGGATAGAGAAGGCTGCCTTATATTTGTATAAATATTGCATTTACTTTGCTCAGACGTATGTTTATTGAGACCCAAAGAACCATGTGTAACAGGGGCTGAGTTATGACAAAGATCCACATCCTCATGGTCGTTCCTTCCCAGATAGATTCCAGGTGTTGAAGAAGGTCTCTTCATTTGCATCACAGCGTCATCAACTTCACTTCCACTAAAAGACAGCTGGAGTGGAGACTTCATCTTTGTTATTACGATGGGCCTATGTTAGTTCTCAAACTTGAATGTGTCTGAGGATGTTGTGGTGATTTGATTAAAATGCAGATTTTAAAACAGTTCTGAATTAGGGCCTGAGATTCAGCATTTCTAAGAAGATGGCTGATGAAGCCAAAGCTGCCTTCATGAACCACACTTGGGAGAACCCAGGAATTAAATCATCTCAAAATATGTTCTATAACCTGACCTTTCCCATCAAGGAAAAAAAATAGCAAGTTGCATATACAGAATATTCTTAAATTAGAATTTGTACTGGAGACTGACTTTCTCTGAGTTTACTTTTCCACGAGCCTCTATCCACCCAAATCTCTGTGTGGGAGCTAGAGCCACTTCCTTGATATTTTGTAAGAGATTAAGAAAGACTCCTTCCATTTAAATAATTATTAATAATAGGTAAGTATATGCCAGTACATTCATATGAAAGACGGTTCATTCATCCTTCTCCATAAAATGAATGTTTTATTTTTTTTTATCTACAGAAATGTAGATATGTATTTTATTGATTATAGTTAGTTTAAATGTAGATATGTATTTTATTGATTATAGTTAGTAAACTAACTATAATCAATAAAATACATATCTACATATCTACATTGTAAACTATATTTCAGAAAGTATATTCAGATTGTACTTTTTTATACACAAAGAGGGGAGGGAATATGCCACACTGCAGACTGAAAGAAGACACGTAACATCTAACCTTCTGATTTTAAATCCAAGGTAACACATAGTGCTGATGACCTGGTGAAAGGTCTCCAGGGCCTTTGTAAGTAACCCTAAGCAGAGGTGTGGCTTCTCTAACCAGGCTGTCGCATAAGGAGCCTGGAATGGAACAGGATGCCTGGCAGAGACTGGGTGGACACCTGGGACACCTTTGACCCTGACACACTCTGTGTTTGCCTCCACTGCCCAGGCATCCTCAGTATTCAGTATTCTTCAGTCTTCCTAGGAGGGCTCGTTAACCTGCAGAAATAGGAGCCTCAACCCCTGAGTTTCTGTCTCGGCCTGGCTGAGACTATATGCATTTCCTGCTCAGGTCACTAGACTCTAGATGGGGACCACACCTGGAGAACCACGCCTGGTGATTTCCTCACCCACATACAGGTACACATGGATTACAGGTACACATGGATGGGAGCATCAATCCTCTCAAAGCTGGGTTTGGATTATGTCACATCCTGACCAGAACACTTCTATGGGTTCCACGCGAATAAATAAAGCTCAGACACCCTGGTCTGACTTCAAGTTCTTCTCGGACTTTGGACCCAATTTAACAACAGTTATCTTATCTCTTACTGTTCATTCCTTGTCTGTAATGGGCCAATTTATAAATATGGTTGGTGGGTCCCAGGCATGCTTTTTGATTTTTTTTTCAAACCTGCTCCTTCACTAGATGGGTCTGTCTGGATGCTCCTGCTTTTGTCCTTGTCCCTAGAACCCTAAATGTTGGAGGCAGAGAGGAGACTCATGTCCTGCCTTTCCTGATCACAAGGCTACCTTAGTGGGTCAGGAATCCCCACCCCCACCCCTCCCCAACCATGCAAGCCTCAGTTCTACAGGAGATGTGAGTTATTCCAGATAAATCGTAAAGAGCCAGGTTTATTGATTTTGGCAGCAAAACGCTGTGGTAAAATATTAAATTGCAACATGAACTTGCTTCAAGTAAAATCAACTGTTGAAAGGAAAAAAGTATGATGCATCAATTTGGGACCTAACTACTTTGAAATCCCAGAGTACACCTGAGTAACCTACTGCATAGTCTGGATATATCTTGTTGAACATTGAATATACTTTCACCAAATATGAGATAGGAATGCTGAATACTTTAGAAAGCTTGTTTTAAATTCTAGAAAGAAACCATTGGCGAATTTCATCCAATGGGAGGTGGGGAGAAACAAGGTTATGCTCAGTTTAAGAAGTTGAAGAAAAGGCTTTTTAGGCAAAAATATAAGCTATGCAATGATCTCTGAAAACTTTTCATATAAAGAGTCCAGTATCAAATCAACCTATATGATTTTTTTTCAGATTTGCAAAGTACAATTTCAACAGAAAAGTGGAAATAATTGCTCATATGTTAAGTTTAAAAAGTGGCAGCTAACTCAGTGGCTGGTAGATCTTTCCCACCTCTGGAAATATAAATACCTCCAAGAAGGAAAAAATACATATATATATATATATATATACACACACATATTTAATATATGCATATTACATGTACATATATATACTGTGCATGTATATTTTATGTATAACCTATAGATGTATATATATTATGAATACATGCATATATGAAGATGGACATCATTCATTGTGAAACAACATGAAATATTAGGGTCACAGTCTTGTCTATGGCCCCAACATTACATCAAACTGTTACCAGGGAGTGTTACCCATCAGAGTATTTATAGGAGCTGCTTGTGGTACCAAGTGTCATGCGTACCAGACAAGTGAAGATTTTCAAATGCTTTGTAAATAGGTCTTATACTGCTGGTTCATAGATGAGGAAAACAGTTGAGAGAGGTTGAAAACTTCTGAGATGACATCAACTAGTAAGGAGCCAAAGTCATATTCAAATTGAGAGCGCTCCAATTCCAAACCCCTAGTCCCCATGCACCCTGCTATGCACACAAATTACTTTGTGTATTACTCTGGGTATTACTTTAAGCAGCAGAAAAATCTGCCATTCAAAGTAAACCAGAACCAAGAGGTCTGATCTCAGATAGCAAAAGCAAAGTTGAGCATTTGTGTTAGAAAAGTAAAAAGAAAAAAATAGTTTTATCCTAAGTCTGTACAAGAAAATGCATTCAGTCAACACATTGCATTTGCATTTTTAGGACCATAATAAAACATTAATATTATCAAATACACATTTAGTGTTTAATAAAAACATGACAATTAGAAAAAAATATAAGTTCAACTTATGCGGATTATATAAATATGGTCATTTAGAGTTTCCTTTGTTTATTCCCTTTATGACTTCCTCCTAGTGTATGAATAGAAACAACACCAAGCTCTGGTGAACATTGTGGTAACACTGCGGTAACACTGCGGTGAAAGGTTGTAATAGCGCATTGAAGTTGGCCATCATATAATCATTTGGCAGGTCTTTGTTTCCCTTGTGAGAAATGCTCCAGCCAAAGGTGAAGTACCAACCACAATGGCTGGTGCCAGGTAAAGGTGACCAAGATGGAGAAACACCTGTGCTAAGGCTGGGTGACAAAAATGCCACCCTGTACTTTGTACTAGGAAAGACCACAGTGAGAAGTGTGGACGTGTGTAGATTCCTGCCATCAGGGATGCATGTGAGGGATCTCAGGCCCTCCTTTGGCCAGTCAGCATTAACCAGATTGTGGAACTCATTTTTTCGTTACTGTTGATAACAACCCAGCCTACCTCTTCAGCCCCTCCAATCATCCACCCTGCGTTCTGAGATTCAAACCAGTAACCCCCTTCCTGGGAGCAATGATAGGGTTCTTGCCTCTGAAAACAGCTTCGAAGATTATTATTTTTATGGGGGTGGTGGGGCACAGGGAAGAAGGCAGGTTGATTTGCTGAAGCCTCCAAGGAATTCTGAGGTGGTCATGCTCCCCTTTTACCACTAGAGGGACTCCAGAGGAATTTCCAGTTGTTGACAGGAGATGAAATCCGAACCTCAGACTGGGAGCCACTGGGGGTCAGAGCCCTCAAAGGATGCTGACTTAGGAACCCCTCTGAGAGGAGCAAAGAAGAATCACTGCAAACCTACACTTACTGAACCACTGACCATGTGCCAGGTTAGATGCTAGACATGTCAGTTCTCTACCTAATTTAATTTTCACAGGAGAAAAGAGAAAACTGAGTCTTAGATGAGTTATGAGATTTGCCCAGGGTCCTGGAAGTTGTAAGTGCAAAAGTGGAGATGCAAAAAAAAATGATGGTTCCTTCACAGACTTGCATTACTCACTGTGGTGGGAGATTGGCTGGTGTGTGGGAGTGAGGAAAGCCACAGGAACCTCCCCTATGAAACAGAGGTAGAAAAGTCTGCACGTGGTTTCTGGGGTTTGCAGATGCCCTGAACTTCCTGGGGCCCGATGCCTCTGAGTAAGAACTCCCAAAGTAAGGGAAACCCTTTTGTAGCTGTAAAGCTTACACTATTTCCCTCTCTGCTCTGAGCCCTGAATATGCTTAAAAAAAAAAAAAAAAAACTGTGCTCAAAAAATCATTTTTTAAAATTGCTCTGCTGGGCCAGTTCTAGCAGCATGAATCAACTCTGCTGAGGCAATAACTTAATAGCAGCCCAGAGGTCTCACAGACATTATTAATGTAGCTTCTGAAGGGGCAAAATTTCCTTATAGGCATTAAGAGAGATTCTGGTTATTAGCTATTATTTGAAAACAGGATCCACATGTGGGACCAGCAGCCTCTAGACTTCTCAAATATCAGTCGTGGATATAATAACATGTCTCCCCTAAGAGAAAGCCCACTCTTATTCCATTTACTTTGCTCTGTGAAGCCTGGTAGGGATCAGATTTCCAGTTAATGCATTTCAGTAGGATTGTCCTTCCTTCTTGAATGGAAGTGTCTAAGAAAGTTTTCAGGGGATTCCAGCGAACAGATGTGTGGGGCAGGAAGGAATGGGAGCCATATGTTTGGAGAGGCTGGGAGTGGACTGTCAGGATTGGATCAGGCCCTGGCAAGGATGGCCAGGAGGTTATTCTCTCAACCGTGTCCCAGATGGGAAGCCATGTCAATCTTCAGACTATCTTGGTGTGGAGGCACTTTTTAAAAGTATGATCTGTGGAGTTCCCATCATGGCCCAGCATAATGAACCTCACTGGCATCCATGAGGATGCGGATTCAATCCCTGGCGTTGCTCAGTGGATTAAAGATCCAGCATTGCCGTGAGCTGCTGTGGTGTAGGTGCCAGATGCAGCTAGAATCCCGTTGTTGCTGTGGCTGTGGTGTAGGCCGGCAGCTGTAGCTCCAATTCTACTGGAAACTTCCATATGCTGCGGGTGCAGCCCTAAAAGATCATATATATATGATCTGCAATTTTTGCATCTTCTCTGATTAGCACTACAGCAGCTGTGACTGAGAAATGGGATTCTAACTCATGGCCATAAATGGGAATCAAGGCCAAGCCCTCTGGGGGATGATCTCCATGGTGACCAGGGCAGGTGGGGGAGGGAGAGGAGCACACCTGCTTCTTAGCCACACCAGGCTGAGGTCCAGCACTCTGTTTTTTATGTTTGTCAGGATGCAGATCTGTCACTTCCCTCCAGATACACTGACACTTCATGAGGGTTTGCCTTTCCCTGAACCAAAGGACATGCTCTGATGGCCCCTTCGTGGTCAGGAACCTGTCCATCACTCCGGGAACAGGTGAAGAGTCACCTGGCCAGCCCATATCCTTCTCTGGACCTCAGGATTCCTTTCCTAGTTTCTTAGGGAACAATCTATACTGCTTAATTTTACCAATGAGAGTAAAAGTAGGAATCAGAAAGAAGAGGCTCTTGGCTTTGGAGCCGATGTGGACCCTATGGATTTGGAAAATAACTAGTTGTTTTCATTACCATTTACCATGGTGTTTGTAATAAAAGCACACATATGGATTGTTGGTTAAAACTTGATGGAATGAGTACCAAATATTTAAAAGACAAATCCCTGTGTAGAGCTGAGTGGATGCTATTTAGATAAGGAAGACAAATAGCTTTCCAACTTGTGTGAATACCAAGTCAGAGATTGAGGACAGGAACGTTTTCCTAGTAATTTTTTTTGCTCTTAAATAGAGGCACCATTAGCAAAGAGGTCGAGTGCTAACAAGGTGCTGGGAAAGGAGAACTAAGTATACAATAAGGATAATTATAATATGTGTTTTAAGCCTTATTCTGGACACATTAGTGATCAGGGGATATAGAGTTTGATAATACAGGCAAAATGGTTTTCATGAGGTCCTGTACATTTTGGTGTCAGGACTCAGCCTGATACCCAGATGATCAAATACCTCACAGTGATGTTAGAAAAGATGGGAGAAGCTAGACCTTGCCTCTCATGCTAGCTGACTGCAGCAGTGGCCGAAACCTTGAGGTCACCAGGTAGATTATGAAATTGCTCTGATGGCATTGCCCTGGTTGCCACCAGGACTATAAGTCCCTTTATAAAGTCATGAAATTTAAGTTTACTGATTTTGATTCTTTAATATATATTTTAAATGCAAACCAATAAATATGACACTAATTTTACCAAGAAGTGGAATTCAAATGATATACTCAAAATAATGTAAGCAGACATTCTTATGGATGCATTATTGTTAGGGCTCTAATACAGCAGAAGATGGATGATTTTAATATAAAGCTATTATGTTTAATAAGAAAACAGACCGAGATTACTAATTATATAAATTATTTTTCTCCTTTGTTATTTGGATCTGCTTTTTCAAACCATTAGGGGTATAAAAATTCTACAACAAACTCAGTGCTGCCTCTGGGAGTGTATTGCCTTCCCCCCAGAGGACAGTATTATGAAAACACCTTGTTATTGGAGAGTGCATGTAACCGGCTAAATCTCTAATTTGTACCTTTCTTGGATGAAATGAATTTCAAGAGAAATAGAGAAATGAGTGGTCCTCACATGCTACCTGCACTGTTATTAGCATCATTGGCAATCATCACAAACACCGTTCTGGGCGTATTTCCGTAGCTGTTTCAAGGTACACGTAGCCAAGTCCTACTTATTCAGGCTCTGCCCAGCCAGCCCTTTGGGGACATTCCTTTGCTCTAGAAATTTAAGATGACCAGGGCATTCTGTCAAACTACCTTGGCAACAGTGGTTTCCTGGACAGGATGCCCATCTCAGGACTCCAAAGGCCCCCAGAAAATCACATCATGCAGGTATCTGCTTCCAGGCAGGTCTCCGGGGACTGAGATGTCAGATGTTGCTTGAAAGCTTACTGCAGGATTAAATCACATCATTCTTAAGGTCCTTTTTCGTATGTTTAACTGAAATCTCTGGTATTATAGGTTTTTTTTTTCTTTCTCCTAAGTGGCCACATAACACCAGCTGGTCTTATTTCCAGTTTGTTTCCCATCCAATTCAATTAATAACCGGGAGTGCTTCTCATCATCACCACCTTCACATGGCCTTGCTTGCCTGAATAGACAGGCATACTTCTAGGACTCCCATAGTAACCCCAAATCCTTCACCTTCACCCTAAAAGTTGCCCTACCTACCCTCCCCCTCATTTTCCAGCCTCATTTCTCAATACACTGAAACTTGTACCTCCACTCAACACATTTATTTTGCGTGCCACAAACACAAAATGCTCTTTCTCACCTCCAAATTTCCCCTTGCTTTTTACCAGAAGACAAAGTCCTAGCTTCTTACCACTATCAAATTTTCTCATCATCACTTTCAAAATATTTCTCCTCCATGTAATTTCCCCACATGCTCATCAGCATCTGATAATATCTTCATGAAGCTTAATCAGTTTGATCCAAAATGTTAAAGGATCACTGAACGTATATATACTTTTATACTTTATTGAGACTTTTTTCAGCCCTAAATCAATAAAAGTAATAGACTGCCTAACTGTGCAGATGATTTTCTATTTTAACTGAGTCAGAGAAATGTAAATTTCATATTTCCAGGAAATCTTCAGAGAACCTGGCTTTAATTCTCTGGTTTGAGACACTTCTCTAGGAGTGTCGATCTACTGGGAAATGTTGCTAATTATGGAAAAAGCAATACACTGAGAGTGAAGATTCAATATTTTGGTAAATTATATCAGATGCAAATGCTTCAGTCTTACTTCACACAAATCGCTTATGGAACATTTACTATGTTAACAGCCACCTTCTTGCCAAGGGGGACAGAAACAAACAGGACATTCAGATTTCTGCTTACTGTCTGCCAGGGAAGATGCATTTAGACAAGAAGGTTTAAGGGCTCCTAGACCCTAATGTGAAACACTGGAATCTCTAGGAATATTTCCAGTTGAGTTTAATTTGGAGATGAGTGTCGGAACATGAACAGGAAGCTAGGTGGGGAGGCAGGAGGATAAAGAAGATGTGTAGTGAAGAGACAGCATTCTAGGCAGCATGTACAGCATTTCCCCAGGTAGGGAAAGTAGAGCATGTTTGTGAAACTGAAAAAAAATGCAGAATAGCAGGAAAACAGAGGGAGAGGTCCAAGGTCAGGCTGGTGAGGTGGCCTGGGGTCAGCACTTATAGGTTACGAGCAGCATAAGGGCATTAAATGCTAATTGGTGGAAGAGTGGTGTGAAATAATTTTAAAATGATCATCCCTTGAGAGTGTGGGATGGGGGTCACAGGAGGATGGCGTCAAGAATAAATTACAAAGAATCTGAAAAAGAATGGATGTGTAAGTGAATCATGTTGTTGTACAGCAGAATGACCACAACCTTGTAATTCTACTATACTTAATAAAGCTTAAAAAAAAAAAGTATGAATTACTGTGGAACAGCCAGCAGCTGCAGGCTCACGTGGATAAGAAGACATGGGGGGCTTAGAACAAAGAGTGGCTGTGGTCCTGAAGAGAAGGAATTGAAGACAAAGCACATAAGGAAACCTCATGCACTAGTAGCTATAAAAAGTAAGTGACCTGAGCAACTAGGTCAATGGTGATGTTTTTGAAGACACACAGGACTGGAAAAGGAGCCATTTGTGTGTGGGTGTGTGTGTCCATGATACAAAGGTGATTTGGGGTTTGGACATGTTGAGTTTTGGAGCATCCATTTTACTCTATGTGGTGATATTGAGTTGAATGTTTAATTCATTGGTTGGAGGTCACAACAGATATTAGGGTTAGAATAAATATTTGGGGATTTCTGGCATATTGATGGCAACTGAAATCAGAGGGCTCTTTTTCTCAAGGATAATCTGAAGGGCAAACATCTTCCTACTTAATAGAGAAGATCCAAAGCCAGTTAGAACAGAGGGAACAACTGGTAAAGGAAAATGATGGGAATGTGTTGCAGAAGTGAAGGAGAAAAAGGAATTTTCAAAATGAATAGAGTGATGAAAAGGCAATGAATAATTTGCATACTGAATTCCAATACTTTTGGCAATAGAAAGACATGGCCTCCTTGGTAAGTGTAATGGAAAGTTTGAGAGTAGGGCACTGAAAGAGCAAAGATGCATGCTTTTCAAGACATTTTAGATGTAAGGAATTGGCAGAGTCCCTATTGTGGTGAAACAGAAACAAATCCAACTAGGAACCATGAGGTTGCGGGTTCAATCCCTTTGCTGTGAGCTGTGGTGTAGGTCACAGACATGGCTAGGATCTGGTGTTGCTGTGCCTATGGCATAGGCTGGCAGCTATAGCTCCAATTAGACCCCTAACCTGGGAACCTCCATATGCCACAAGTGCAGCCCTAAAAAGCAAAAAAAATAAAAATAAAAAATATAAAAATTAAAAAAAAAAAGATGTAAGGAGTTGGCAAGCCTGTAGCTAGTGAAGAAGCCTGGGTCAAGGGATGAGTTTTTAAAGATAACAGCAATCTGAATTCAGGCAAAGGGGTGAAGTTGGGTAGAAGGATATTACAGGAAGGGGCTGTGTCTCCTAGAGGTGAAAAGCAGTCGGCACCACTGTCCTGAGAATGTGGAAGAGGGACATTCCATTCCACATTCCACTTCCACAGGAAGCGGTGGAGATCCAGAGGCCCAAAGACAGTCACTTGATGGAAGCAAGGACAGGTGGGTACAGGGGGTATCAAGTGGACAGAAGCAGGGGTATCTCCCATCTAAACCTCCCATTTCTACCGAGTTTTATCATGTGAGACCACACCTTGAGAAAGGAGGTGATGTATGTTACACATAAAAAGTGTGATATTTATAGCTCGTAACTAAATATCACAGTAAAGTTTCCACTGTTGAAATGGATATTTCTTCCTTATGGTAAAGATAGTGAAGAAAATAGTACCATTTACCCTGAAGAGTGTCGCTGTCCTCTTTTCTCCCAAATGTCCACCTCATGTGCCAGTGTACTTTAATCCAACATCATTGCCAAGGCGATAGATGTCTTTATTTTCTTATGTTCCTCTTTATTTTCAGCTCCTCTGACACTTAAATGTCATCAGTTTATTCTTCAGTCATGAGCGATTTATTCTCAACAGATATTTATTGAGCATCTATGCTACTGTGTGTCCTTCTGTTAGACTTTAAATTCCTCAAAGGCACCAGCTCTGCAGTCTAATTTTGTGCTGCCTCAATCTGACAGGATAACTCAATAACTTTTTTTGTTGAGCTGAGAAGAGCAGCAATAACCTAACAGGACTGAAGTATAAGGTATGCTGTGGGAAAAAAAGGGTTTCATGAATACAGGTGTGTTCAGAATGGTTATATGTGGTGTTGGCATCAAGGGCTATGGAGGGGAAATAACCACTGAATTGGTTCCTAGAATATCCTTGGCAAGAGAGGAATTCCATTGGTACAGTGGGTTCAGAAGACCAACTTCAAGGACTCCAGGGAAGGGGTAAATGATAGGAAGTAAGAAGTGATTGTGCCTTATCGATTATTCAGTCAGATTCAAAACAAGCCTTTTATGAGATGAATAATAATGTTGTTCTCAGAATAGTTAAATAATTATAACTAAAATGTTTGAAAAGCTTACCATTGGATTATATTTAATTTTAATGTAACGACTTGCTTAATAACTTATTAACATAACTGATTACATAGAACTCCATGTGTCTTATAATTTATAGGTTAAACATTAATTTTGTTAGCTGTTCAGATTATGAGCTCTTTCAATTTCCATTTTACATCTGCTCCTAAGAATTTAACATTGGTTCTTTTTTTTTTTTTTTCTTTTTAGGGCCACACCCGTGGCACATGGAGGTTCCCAGGCTAGAGGTCAAATCAGAGCTGTAGCTGCCAGCCTACACCACAGCCACATCAATGCCAGATCTGAGCCACGTCTGCAACCTACACCACAGCTCATGGTAATGCCGGATCCTTAATGCACTGAACAAGACCAGGGATCAAACCCTCAACCTCATGGTTCCTAGTTGGATTCATTTCTGCTGTGCCATGATGGGAGCTCCAACATTGGTTTTATTATATTTATCTAGCTTGTATTTCAAGGTTTAAGATTTCAAATATCACCCCAGCTAGATATTTTTATTTATTTTGAAATTAAAGTGAAAGTAAACATTAGATGGACTGTCTACCTGAGTTATTTGAGGCAGAACAACATGAATGGGCCCCACAATTTAGGTAAAGGGACCAAAAGCATTTTTGTGAGGCTTGTAAAATTGATAAAACACAATTAGTTGGGAACTGTCACTGCAGAAAGAAGACAAATGCACAGTATAATACTTTGTTTTCAAAGTATCTGCTCAGGAAATGTCTTTGACCCAATGATTCTGTCAAACAAGGTAAGATGACTGTAAATTTCAATGAAAACCTAATACCAAACAATCTGTTACAGAAAATAAAGATAACAATACAATGATGAAATAGTGGCTCCCAGATATTGCCAACAAACTCACTGATGTAGAGCGAGGGGACGAGATACCACAGAGCCCCAAAGCCTTTCTGTAGAAAATGCCGAACAGTATCACACAGACCTCAGAACTACCCAAGTATTGATCTCGTGAAGGTTATTGTTGAATATCACTCCTCTTCCCACACTAGTTAATTCCATGATAAGATACTTCCCAACTGCCACAAGACCTTATTTTTCTGCACTAGTTTGGGGTTTGCAGCAATATGGAAAGGGAGGTATGGAGACATCCCATGTACCTCCTGGCCCAGTACACAGGCTTCCCAGCTCTCAACAGCCCACGGGGTGGTCCAACTGTTATAATCTATAACCGTGAGTCTCCGATGGCACGTCACTCACCCAAAGGCCAGTTTATTTCAGGGTCCCCTCTTGGTGTTATGTATTCTATGGATTTGCACAGGTGTGAAGTAAGTATCCATCATTAGAGTAACATACAGAATGATGTTACTACCCAAAAAATCTTGTTTTCTGCCTAGTCATACCTCTTCCCCGCCCAGCCCACACTGCTGCAACTACTCATCTTTTTATTACCTCTGTAATTTTGCCTTTTCCCGGATGGCATATACTTCAAATCAAACAGCACATAGCCTTTTTAGATTGGGTTTTTCCCTTGGTAATAGCATTACTTGGGGTTCTGACACTTTCAGACGCTTTCTTGTTCTTATTTCTAAAACCCCAACTCACTTTGCTGAGTAGTTATTTCCAACAGCCATGATTCCTGAAACAAAGACATTTGGGTGTGTTCTTTCAAATATGGCTAGAGAGCAGAAGATTTAAGCAAATTAAATTGCCAAAAAAAAAAAAACAAAAAAAACTCCCAACTAATACCTCTCTCTATTTTAAGGCTCAGGGAAACAAGGTTACTGATACTATTATTGATATGTTGGTACTGCAATGTGTAATTATATTGTAGTGCAGAAAAATAAGGAGAACACACTTATGCTTGGCCCTAGTTGTGCTAACCATCATGGCATCATCCTCATCATTGTCACCATTTTGAAGCTAAACCAGATAGGAACAAATGGTCTGTCTCCGTTGTTTCCTGCAGTTGATTTTTACTCTTTACTTTTTTATAGAAATGTGCATTTCCTCCCCAAAAAAATGGGTTTTGCAACATTGATTCACAAGGCAAAGCAGAGTTCTAACCATAGATATGGATTTGTAACCAGGCAGATGAGCCATGACGATTTGCTATGTTTTAAAATGGCAGTAAGCAGTTCTGTGATACTTTCATTTAATATTACAAATAGTGGGCCTTCAGTGGTATCCTGAAAATGCTTACATGTTATTAACCATGGCTATTGTAGCACTTTTGATTGGTTCTAAGCAGACAAAATTATACATGCCTTACATGACTTTTGCCGTTTTATTCTTTAGAGGATTTAGTCAAACACTAACAGAATAATTCAGCATTTCTAGTTAGATGTGCTTTATTTAGCAAGTGACTTAAAATGCTGTCTATAATTTAGAGTATTAAAGTATATGTATAAACAATTAAATGCCAGTATTTGATAATCTGTATTCTGTTTCCTATTAAAGTTTTATAAGTTACATTTTAAAATAACAGCAAATACTAGCAGATAACGTCACATTATTTCCCCACTTCAGGAAGAATGTAAAATGTAGTTAAAATACCTGGGGATATGGAAGCAGGCAACCTGGGTTTGAGTTCTCGGATGATGTTGTGAACTGTGTTTGAGCCTGTTTTCTATGGGTAAAAAGGGCACAACAATAATGTCTACCACAGAATGTTATTGTAAAAGTTACAGTAAACAAAATTGTAACTGCATTTGTTGTTTGTATTTATCATACACTCTTTACACAAAGATTTAGAAGTGAGAATGATCTTTGGGTGTGAAAGCGCTTTATAAACGCTAATAGATGTCCAGATCTATGACTACCTCTGTGGATATAGCAACATCTGTATTCATACCTCCTGCAATGGGCAGTGGTGGATCTGACTCCATCTTTCCAGGCCCTCTAGGAGAAGGGAATGAGTGAATAAATGGATAAGAGGAGGGACGAATGAATGAATGAGTGAGTGAATATCAAGAGGGAGATGAAGCTGTTGACCCTGAGGTTCCTAGGTGGGAAGGAGACAACTTCCAAGTTTGCTTTTGGTTCCTGCCTCCAGTCTGAGCCATTACCTCTGACCTGTACCATCCAACCCAGGGGGTCCCTGCTTTTGTCTCAAACCTCAGCTAGGGGGCGCTAAGATGCAGAGGGCGGCCTGTACTGCTCAGGGAATCTTAAATTGTGTTCCTTCACCTCTTACATTTTTTTAGCAAAATGTTAAGATAAAGTGTATCAAGATGGGCCAAGATATGGTGCTTCCTATTGTTAGCTGAATGCCTATTGTTAGCTGAATGGATAAATAAAATGTGGGTATGTGTGTATATATGCAATGGAAAATTACTCAACCATAAAAAAACATGAAATAATGTCATTTCTGACAACACGGATGAACCCAGAAGATATTATAGAAGTGAAATAAATCAGAAAGAGGAAGGCAGATACCATATGATTTCACATGTAGCGAAATCTGAAAAGCAAATAAACAAACATAACACAACAGAAGGATTCATACAGAGAACAAGGAGTTTGCCAAAGGGGGGTAGGCAGGACGGGTGGAGAGAAATAGGTGAGGGGGACTAAGAGGTACAAACTTCCAGCTGCAAAACAAATGGTCATGGGTATAAAATGTACAGCATGAGGAGTAGAGTCAATAATTATGTAGTAATATTGTGGGGTGATGGATGGTAACTAGACTCTCAGAAAGAGTCATCAAAAAGGAAAACTGCTGCAAAGTCAATCACATTTAAACGCGAGATGATCCAGCTCTCTGTAACTGGTAATGATGTAATGCCACGTGATCTTCCTTCCTATCCATGATTGCATATCCAGCTCTCAGGAATATTATTATTAAGAAAGCATTAGAGCTAAGTGCTGGAAGGGACCCGAGAGTCCAGCAGGGAACGGTTCTCAACCAATGGGTAGGCCCTTTGGCTCAATGTGTAAAGTCAAAACTGTAGCTGAAGACCTGATCCCTTTTTCCCTTAGGTGGAAATAGCAGTCCTCAGTTCATAGTGCAAGATCATGACAAATGGATGCTAGGGCCTGTTTTTTTGCCTCCTCTTTCTCGCCACTACAATGCTTTGATTTGCCAAAGAAAAAGAAAAAAAAACACACTCTAGTATTACTCTGTGCAAAACAGATGGTATTATCACATTCTAGAACAAAGTACCAAAAAGTTCTAAGTTCCACGCTCCTAGTTTAAAAGTTCCCAACTCCCCCATGCAGGACCTGTATTTGCCATACAGATAGAAGTTTCTTGTCTGAAAGCTTGTAATTATTTGTAAGCAATATTAAATTGAAATTACCAGGCTGCCTTATTTCTCCTTGGAATAAACATAATTACACAGCTGTAATTGTTGTAACAATTATATCTTTAATTAAAGTACCTGGAAAAATCTGTATCTCCTCCTATAGTCATGGATATTAATATTATCTTAATTGCTATTAACCTCTTATGATGATAAGCTGCCATTTTACTTGATTAATTACTATTTTGTTTTTCACATGAAAACATAAATTATTTAGGAAATTAATTGAGATTCATGGATTTCTCACAACATGTGAGGATCGTGGTTTTCTGCTTATTTAATTGATTTAGAAAGTAAAATCACATCGACTTGGAGACGTTTCCTCTATGACTTTCAGATTCAAGTGTCTATAAGACATCATTGATCTTATAAAACAGATTATAGCTCTTTTACAACCCACAAACTTTTTTCAAAATCATTTCTTCATTTTCCTATACAGAGGAATGTCAAATTGTGGACTTATTTCTTTTTCTTGGAGTTGGTAGCCATGTGACTACTGGTCCAGTCCATTTTTTCCTGGTTCCCTTTCCTCTTGAGCTTTGTTATCACTGCGTGTGCTTTAATAGTCTGAACTCAGAATAACTACAATGATTAGCAGGTAGAAGGCACTGAGGAAGTGTCTGTGAAATAAAAGCAGGCTCCTGATTCTGCTCCTCACCCTCCCCCTAGCCCTCCCCAGATCTGGCTGCTACTCATCATGGGTACAGAGCTCCACAGGGTTTTATTGGAACTCCACTCAGCTCCATCCCCATGTCCTGTGTTCCATGGCACTGTCCCTTCATTTTGGCTTCTGTGACAGAACCTCTCCCTCTCCACCACTTCTGCATCTTGCTTTCTTTGGGGGTGCATTCTCATGTACCTTCCAGCCCCCCATACTCAGCCCAAGCCTCTTCCTCTCATTGTGCAGTCCCATTGCAGGAGGTCTCCAAGCCCAGGGCTTCTGTTTCCCTCTGACCAGGTGACACCAAGGTTTCTGGACTCATCCATCCCACCATCTCTCTCCTGAACTCTAGGCCACGTGCTTACTCATGATTTAACATCTCCCAGCAAATGTTCCAGAGACATTTCCATCTCAACATGCCTGAGATGACAACTTACCATCTCCAAACAGCCCTGTCCCCAGAGCCTCAATATCCACTCTGCCAGTAAATGACTCCATCCACCTGTCTCCTCCCTCTCCCTCACACCCTGTATACAATCCATCTCTAGGCCCCACTGCTGTTTACCTCCTAAACACCTGTCACATTTATCCCTCTGCTTCTTTCCAGCTCTGTGGCCACCACCCTAGTCCAAGCTACACCTTGTCTCAGCCTCTCTCGCTGCCCAGCACTGCTCCTCAGAGAAACCTTTCCAAATTCTCACATGATATGGTGACATACCCTCTATAACTGTCTATGATATTTCTCAAACTCCTTATGAATAAAGATAAAAAGAGAGAGATAGAGAGCCTTGACCTAGTCCACATGGCACCCCACAGCCTGGCCCACCTTCCTCCAAGTCCCTGTGACATTAGCTCATGGCACCAGCACACAGCCAGGCTTGCAACTCTGCCAGGTGGGCTACCTCATGTGTCCACCTTAAGGGCAGCCCCCTGGCTGGGGGTTTAGGTCCTGGCCTATCTTGGCACCCTTTAGCTCTGAGCTGCCATGGGGCCAACACAGCCAGCCTGTGGCCTTTGCATGTGTGTCAGCTGTCCTTAAGCTTCCCAGGAACAGATGATGGTTTTGCAGGTGCTCGGCCAACAGAGCTGCACGTGATCTGAATAAACTGCCACCAGCTCCAGGCTCCCCATCAGCCCCAGTCATTTTAATGTGCAATTCTGCAGAACACAAGGTTTTTCAAGAGCATAAGCTATGCCAGTTCTGTACCCTGGCCCACCATAAGCCTCCTTATCTCATCACGGATGTGGAATCGTCTGACCATGGACCACTATCCATGAACAACAGAGAGCAATGAACAAGCAAATAGAGCAAGTGGGGGAAACACTGAAACTTTCATGATCAAAAATCATCGTCATTTGGATAAATATCCAGAAAGCAGAAGGGTAGTTGCAGGGACTGGGGGAGCAGGCATTGGGGGATGCTGTTCAACAAGGAAAAACTTTGGTCACAGGAGAGGAGGATGTTCTAGAGACCTACCATCCAACACTGCGCTTGTAACCACTTGTGTCACACCGCACACTCAAACATTTGGCAACAGCATGGATCTCATTCTGTGTTTTTTTTTAACCACCATTTAAAAATAGAGTCACCTGCTTCCATTCAATCTTCTCTATGTATCACAGAAAGTCTCCTGTGTGTATTATATGGCATTCTTGCTGCCCAAAATTAAGGTTCTTGGCTAAGAAGATGCCGTATTTATGGACTAACTTTATTTATAATGATCATTTATGTAAAAAAAATGACTTCCTGAAGTTTCCTTTGGGGCATTTCCATAGGTCAGCAGTATCATAAAAAACAGAGTTAGTATTAAAATATGTAAGCTGGTAAATAAGTAACCTTAAGAATCGGTGCCCAGTTGGGACTCAAATGCCTTATATTCTATCCTATACTGCATTATAAATTTCTTTTCATATGCTATGAATCTTTTTAGGGCCAGATTCTTCTTTTTAAGGAAAAAGGTTCACACAACCCTTCAGTTTTTTACGCTTTCCTAATCGTACTGTTCAAGTGACAAATCTCCTCCCAATCACTATCAGATTAACAGCAAGACAGACACTCACTGAAGACACTCCTCAGCTGTAAAAAGTCAAAATGTCTCTTTATTTTGTCCCCTCCTCCTATAACCACTTGCCCATTTTTAACGAATTTGTGGTTGAGATAGTAATAGTTCTTATCAAATGAGTCTATAAAAGTAGAGAAATCTTAAATGAGAAAATATAATGGAAAGAGTATGCTGAAAAGGATTTAAGAAGTACAAGAGAAAAATTGTAAAGACGCATGCTTGTTGCAGGGGCATTTACTAATATGTCTTCTTCATATGGTCAGCACCCTAACATCACTACTGCCTTCACAGGCATCCCATCAGGATCTCTGCATGCTGGTCCATGCTGGAATTCTGATGGAATGTCAAAGGCAGAGGCAGCTAGAGGCACAGTTCTTCCCAAGGTCTTACCATTCCCACACATGGTCTACATGTGTATGTTGTTTCTTGACTGCATGTGAGGCTGTTCCCTATGTAAGTGAGCAGTAGCAGACATGAAGACAGACCCTATAATCATGACCTCCATCACACCTGCTGTCTCAGGGGCCACCACACGGCACCCCCCACCATCCAGGTGAAGCCAATGCCAGATTGCACAGCTCACAGCATATTTGGCCACTGTGCAAGTTTGCATTAACTCCATATGACTCATCTCACTGAATAAAACACACGGTACAGAGACTGGTATATCATGTCTTTGCATTTCCGTCTTCCTCCCAGAATAATATAAGCTCCTTGAGGGTAATTTCTCTCCCTTATGGCCCTAGAACCTAGCTCAGGCTTTTGGAACGAATGTTGAACAAGGTATTATTCATATCATCCACTCTTCCCTTTGAAGCAAAAGAATTTCTTACTCTTCCTTTCCATGTCTAATGGAAAGACTTAGTCCTAACTGAGTTAAATGAATAAGGGATGAAAAAATAAATGCATGTGTGAGCATTTCACTGGGACTGCACATTCTAACTCATAGAAATAATTGTTTGTAGTAGTTTTTAGAATGTTGCTCCAGTGATTAACCCAGTCTGTGTAGTTAATCAGAATTTTTGTCTTATCTCACCAACTTAGGGTATAAACACCCAGAAGCTGCAGTTTTTGGTTCTCAGGACAGAGTCCATAGCACCAGGTCTTTGATGGGATCATAGCTATTTGTTGCTTTGCTTCATCTTGATTTGATTTGATTTAAATTTCCCAGAAATGCTTTATTCCAAGCAGTCAAACAAAATGTCATGGCTATTCCAGACACAAGTAGACAAATATCTTAAAAGGCTCCGTTTTACAGTCAGAAGGTTGTAACCTTATCTAAATTCTCCAGCATTACCTACATCCCATCCACACGCTGCCTATTTCAAAATATCCAATAAACAGAGAAAATTATTGAGGAAATTGTTCTGAGGGAAAACACTAGGGCTAGCTGATTGAATTACTTTCTTTTAGATTGTTCTGTGTATAAGAATGTCACCAAAGAAATGAAATCAGCTTTCCTGGTTTTACGTGATAAGCAGTGATAAGCACCTGTAGGGTATACATCAGGTTACCTTCTCTCTGTTGTCAACCATGCTGATGGCAATAGATAAGATGCTTTATTATAATACCCAGGAGATGGAAACAGGTCCAGTTTGGGGTCAGTTTTAAGTGACTTGTTGGGCACACTTCAGTATTTGTGAGTTTGCTGATCGGCGTTTGTGGATATTCATTCCTAATACAATTCAATCTCACCACCAAAATTGGCTTAATGGAATGGTTTCTGATATTTATTTCAGGAGGTAATTTTGAATCATTAAAGTTGTGAAAGCCACTTTTCCTCGTGAGTCAGCAGAGTTTATAATGTGTACTTAAAAGGGGATAATTAAGGACCAGGCAGCCTCTTGATTGTTTGCAGAGCTTCCAAAATTTTATTCTGATGAACAACTGTTATTTCAGTCTACTCATTTGTGGAATAGGAACTAATTGTTTAGCCTCATCTGTGGTGTTTCTGAGGAAGAAGAAACTAGACAATGCTGATTTGATTAATCCTTGTATATTTACACAGGGAGATAAAATATGCTATTAACTTTGAACTTTTGATATTTGAGTTGTGCATTTAATATTTTATCCAGATGGCACAGGTTTATATCAGACCAACCCTAATTATCTAATACTGAATGGTAAGACAAGAGGATTCAAAAGTGATACAGAAAATGTGTTTCACAAAAGTAAAGAGGGGGGTTGGTTCCTTCCAGTTTAATATTTGCATTTGGAAAAAGGAGTTTGAAAATTAACATTCTTTTGGTAAAACATAAATTAAGATTTCTTAGTTTTCAAGTATTTAAAGTTTTAGAAAATATAAATTCTCAAAATATTCAAGAACATCTTGAGCACTATTTTTCTAGTTCTCTGTTAAATATATCTCAACATACAACTACTTAAAATGTCTTCCATTAATCTTCCTTCTGGAACTAGCATGAAGATTTAGCTCAAGATAGCTTTTAAATAACTTCAGTATAACACTCTGTTCTGCATAGGTATGCATGACATCATTTGATTATGCCCATTTTTCCTATTTCAAGTCATATCGTGACATATGTATAACCTAAAATATTAACCTTGCTCTCATCTGTATTTTATTAAAATACCAATTTATTCACCAACATAATTGCTTTTGGATATTTGAACATAATTCACTGCTAATTTGCATGGCTCATTTAGTGGGGTAATTTTCTGTCAAGTATGGAGTGAAATCAGTGATAATATAAAAAGATTGTTTTAAGACATATAAAGTCCTTTAAAGAAATGACAGTTTAAACCATCTCTCCCTTTGCTTCTGTTTGGTACTCATCCATTCCAAGTTTGCCAAAGCCCCTTCTCTGTGGTGGGTCATTACTATTTATAGCCAGACTGCTACTTTAAATAGTGAACACATTTAAAAATCAATAGGAAATCTGAAGCCTTGTTCCCTAAAAGCTCAAGCAGATAGAGATCATGCTGACTTTTCCTTATACATTACCTAATATATTGTCAGCTCTGCTTCATCTAGGCTCTCAAATATTTAACAAAAAAGGTAATGAATGCATTTTATTTATCTGAAAACTAAGTTTAAAAATCTTCTTTAACATACGTTACATTTGAAAGAGAAAAGTAATGGTGATTTGTTATTAAAATGTTGATCCTGCAAACATTCTGATGCCCAGAAAAAGTCCTGTGAGTGGCACACATACAAGGCAAGCCTAGTTGTCTCCTGAGAATCAGTGGGCTTAAAGGGACTCTTCCTGATCATGGAAGTCCAGCCCAACTTTTCTTATGAATGCCCACGAGCAGTGTGTTTTCTCAACCATGTCTTTGATGAGAAATTAGAAACACTGGACAGTCGGGGCAGAAAGGTCTTGGAAGATGAAATAGGGCTCCGTGATACTGGATCACAAGTGATTATGCTTAACCTGATTCCCACAGATCTGAGAAAATGAGGGGCCAGGCTGGGGGACAAGATCTGGAGCCACAGAAAGCCATCATGCAGAAGCGACAGTACAGAGGAGCACGGGCAAGGTAGAGGATGAGGCTGGTGACAGGGCAGGACTAGGCCCTCCAGAATTGGGGTCTGGAAGGGAGCTGGCAAGCTGGCATCCATGGCTGCTGTGGGTGGTAATGGGGGGGGTGACCAGAAGGCCCAGAGGATGGAGTGCTATAAGGCACAGGGCCTTAAGGCCGTGGGAATGGAACAATGTCATGTGAATGTTGGGTTCACTGTTTCTGGCCCAACCTTTGTACAAGATGATTTCAGGCAGCTTGGGTCCACATATGCCCACTCACTAGAGAAGAAATACCAAGAGAAAGACACCCTCCCAAATATTAACCTGCCCAAAGTCAAACCAGGGAATGACCCCAATGTCAGGGCAAAAAAGAGTGAGGCTTATCTGCTCTGCAGGGCGGATGGACCACCTGCCTCTCTCCAGTGCCCTCTGCACATGTTTATAATCCATCCTGACCTGTTTTCTCACTGGCTACGACTGAGTCTCAAAGTCCTTCTCAACATAATGCTTCAGGCCTGTGGTTCTCAAACTTCACTTTCCCCTGGAGTCACATGGAGGCTCCCAGGTGAAGTGGCTGCTGCTAGTGGGGTGGAGGTGTGAGGAATCTCTTTCTGAGAATCACTCCATAAGGCAATGGTCTCCTGATGGCCAGGTGAGCATGAAGGGTGACACCTTTCTTCATGGAGGATTTTACACTATTCAGAGCATCCCAAATCTGTCTTCATTCAGAAGAGAAGGACCAGGAGGAAGGCTCACAGGCTCAAGGCCTACATAGGGATGGTGAGACCTCCCACGCCTGGGAGGTTGTGACAAAGGTCCTTGAATGTGTCTAGCAAGTGGCCAGTCCACTTGGAGGCACTGCCTGCAGAACTGCTACAGGAGCAAGATTGTCCATTCCTTCAGCAAACCCTATCTGAGCACCTTCTATGCACCAAGCAGAAATCAGACAGAACCCCTGCCTTCAAGGAGCTCATGTTGTACAGAAGACAGATTTAAAAATTAAATATCAAATAAGCAATGCACATACACATGTATACGGGCCTATACGCATGTATAGGTGTGGTGTGTATATGTATAAAATCATGGTGTGTGTATGTGTGTATAGCTGTAGATATCTACATATCTACATGTAATCTATATAGCCTATATTTATCTATCTATCCATCCATCTATCTAAAATCAGGTCCTAATAAGTCTCTTTGGAGGAAACTGAAGAAGGAAAGGAATTGGAAACTATTCCATCTAGAATGGATAGACAATAAGGACCTTTTGTACAGCACAGGGAACTATATCCAATCTCCCAGTTTAGACCATGATAGAAAATAATATTTAAAAAAGAATGTGTATATATACATATATATGACTGAGTCACTTTGCCGTATGGCAGAAATTAGCACTTCTGCTGTATAGCAGAAATTAGCACATTAAATCAACTATACTTTAGTAAACAAACAAGAAGAAAAAAAAAAACTGGAACATGGCAGGATACTGAGTACAATGTCAATGAGATTTAACAGAAGTCCTAGAAGAGGAAAGAAAGGCAACCTGGAGAATATCTGGAACTCGAGGCAGAGGGCATCATGGTTTCAGAGGTCCTGGTGTGTTCCAGAGCTAAGCGAGTGATAGGAAGAGGTCACAGGATAGGAGGATGGGGTGGGGATGTGTAGGTCCTAATGGAATATCTTTAGAGTCCAGCTTTACTCCCAGTGAGTTTTGTTCAAAGCTGTGAGGTGGTCTAATTTATGTTGAAAGCATCTAGTTGCTGTGATGAGGAAAGAATACAGGGGTGATGACACAGGTAATGAGGCCACAAAGCATCATGGGAGGAGACCATGAGGTCCATCCAAATGAAAACGGGGGACCACTGAGGTTCTGAGAAGTGGTCAGACATGGATGTAATTTGAAGGTGGAACCCATAGGGTATACTGATGAACAGAGTGTGAGAAGGAGCAAGGAAGACGGGGGAGAATAGGGGTCAGGTTAGCATGGAACAACACACCCAGTGGGGAGATGTGCTCACTCTGAGGTGGCCTCTGGGCAGACAGGGGAGGCGGATGCAGGGGGAATCCCTGGGAGAGAGGTCCAGGCTGCCATTCGCGCACATTAGCATCATTCCCCTGCAGGCAGCATGGAAGCCACAAGGCTGGATGGGCTCTCTGAGGGGGTGAGTGTAGGTCAGGGGAGAGGTCCTGGGACTGACCTGGTGGGTGACAAACTTGCTACTGGCAGGACGCCACCAACCATATTGCAGGGTTTGGAGGACTTTTTTTGGAGGCATAAAGAAATAAAATAAATTCACGACCAAGTCACATATTAATTGAGCCATGTATTCACCTAGTGCACTTAGGAAACAGAACTTACTTCAGTGACACCGTGACGGCCCCTCCCCCAAACCCCTCACAACTTGTATTGAACCTTGACGTCAGGACGTGAGCTACATGAGGAAACCTTCTGGATGCCTTGCTTTCCTTGTCAGGATCCTATTGATGATGTCATTCATGACCTCAAACGGTATCCTTTTCATGAAGATCAGTGATTCAGTAGTTGTGTCTTTGTCCCCAACACATGCCTGGCTTTCAGTCCGTGTACACACTGAGGCAGGTATTCACCCAGACTTCCTCTTTGCTCTGTCTGCTGAGAGTCCAGAACCAAATGTGGGGGCGCTGTAGGTGCCCAGCCTCCCTCCTGGCTGGCTCCCCTGATCTTATTTTCCCTTTAAGTCTTACTCTGGCATTAGGTCTTCCAATGTTTAATATGCATTTTTGTTATTAACTTGTTTTGCAGTGTGTTTTGATGTCTTTCAAAAATCCCTTTTTTGGTCATTTTTTCTTTTTATTAGGGCTACACCCATAGTATACGGAAGTTTCCAGGTTAGGGGTCCAATCAGAGCTGTAGCCTCTGTCCTACGCCAGAACCACAGCAACTGGAATCTGAGCCATATCTGTTACCTACACCACAACTCAAAGCAACACCGGGTCCTTAACCCACTGAGCAAAGCCAGGGATCATACTCATGTCCTCAAGGATGCTAGGTGGGTTTGTTAACCACTAAGCCATGACGGGAACTCTAAAAAAATCCCTTTTTTGACTTAAGTTCTGTGGGAATAAATGAATGCTGCTTTGCAAATTGACCCTGTTATCACCTCTATTATATGTTAGAATAGTACGCATAAATTCTTCACCAAAACTTGAGTCTAATTACTAGAAATCAAGCTGTTATTCTTTCTAACCTGAGCACTGGTCAAAATGACTTTTTCAATCATCTCCAGCTATGTGTTCCATAGCTCAAAAGTATCATGAAAATCTGAAACAGGTTCAGAAATTGAAGAGTAACTAGGAAAATGCAGAAAAGAAAAAAAAAACAGCATTCTGACAGCTAAAGAGGGAAATGAAAGATTCATACTGACTCAAGTCTGTGACATTCTTCTATTTATTGATTCAGCCAGCCCCAAGTCCATCAGCAGTGCAACAAAGTGACAACTCAGGTGGGGCCGGGGCAGGGGCAGCGATGGGAATAAGCACACAGCATCTGCTTCTGAAGGTCACATGCTGCCTCCTGGGGAGGTGACAGACACCCAAACTAGCCATGTTATAAGACCTAATGCACTACGCTGTCTACTAAGATGCATGTGCTATGGGTACATAGAGATTCCATTCTGATCAAGGAAATCTGTAAGAATTTAGAGAGAAAGTGGCCTTTGAGCCAAATCTTGATGGATAAGAAATAGAGAAAAATAGATTGGAAGGTAAGGTCATGAAAGGTCTTAGATGACATTCCAAGGAGGATAAATTCATCCTCAGGATCTAAGAGGAAATGGATAGTGAACACGTTCAGACAAGTGGCATGACTCAATTGTACCTGAGAAAAAGAGCCAAAGCACTTGAGTTAGAGATAGTTTGGGTAGAGAAGCAACTACACAGTAAGGGTTAAGAGAAATTAGATGTGAGTTTCATTTACAGGCACTTGCTAGTTTTGCAACAAATCACGTAGTTTCACAGATCCTCATTTTTAGATGTAAAATTAAAGTAATGACCAGTAAATCTAATGATTAAGTTCTGACAAAGCACAAAAAAGGGGCCGATGGTTGAACAATATTTATTCTGGGTTAACTATTATTTTCCATCTTCATCATCATTGCTTTTAGAGGTATGCGATCAATGAAGATGCCCTTGCTCAATTCCAACAAAGAAATGTCCAGAATTTAATAAAACTGCAAAAAAAAAAAATTTAAATTGCACTTACTTTATCTTTGCTAAAAATATGTAAGGCAAACATTCACATCCCCAAGTTACACATAAGGAATCTCAGGCTCAGGCTAATTGCACATTTTGATGACGGATTAGTGAGGATGTATGCAGAGAGGAAGCTGCAGAGTTGCTATAAGATGCCTCATCACACGAGTCTGTTCAGTGCAGGGCGCTGTGATTAGCAGCTGTCACAAGCCCTTAGGGACCCAGAGGTTATCCGTTAGTGTTAACGAATTTATATTTTATTTAGTCTCCTTTCTAAGGGTGCAAGCAGAAGGAAACACCAGATTCTTTCTGATAACAATGGCCTAGACAGTGGGAGGAGGAAGATGTGTGTCCTGGTACCAGACAGTCCTCTTTAGAGCTGTTCGTGCAGTTACCCATCCTCACCAGCTGGGTGCTGGGTAAATGCTGCCATGACTAGTGCCAGCAGCTGTTACACAGCTTGTTGAGTTACTTTCTGTCTATTTTTACCCTATTCATATCTGGGTCAGACCAGGGTTGTGGTTTCAAAAGTCAGCAAACAAGGGCAGGGAGGGGCCACATGAGAATATACTGAACGAAGCCCTTTACTCCTAGCAAGGATTCCCAGAGCAGGTCCTGAGAGGGAAAAGCAGGTCAGGCTGTAGGTTTAATCATGTGCTCTATGCCCCTGCAGCCGCTGCGCCCTTTTTATTTTGCCTTGAGTCCTTAGGACCGCTCCCCCCCCCACACCTCTTGAGTCCCATGGGAGGGGGTTTAGGGGTGACCCAGGTCTGAGCACCCCTTCCACTCTCTGGGCTGTAGGGCTGGGTTTCTGCCCCCATGATGGTGTTCAGTCAACCCCTTGAGCAGACATGTAAAAGCTCAGACCTGTTGACTGTGGGGCAGTCTGGGAACTGGCCTGGCCCCGATGGCCTCTTCCAGCCACACAGAAAAACTTTTGCTCTGTGCAAAGCACTTTGCTCTAGGCAGAGCACTAGGAATGGAGATTCTCCGCTTCAAGCTACCTGGCAGAATCTGCAACAATTTCACCTGAATTTCAACAGGTTCCCCTTTGTCTCTAATCCCGGAGCTTGGCCTCAGAGGAAGGAACACAGTTTGATGCAGGGCTTCCAGCAGCCCTGAGGGGAGGCCTGGACCCCAAATTCAAAGGCTAGAGATGCTCAAGGGATGCAAACATGATTGATCTCAAAATCCAGTAGAAGCTGGCCCCCAAACAGGCATTGTCTCTTCACAATGTATCAAGTCATCATCAATGTGTGCTGGATTTCATTTCACAAATTGGATACAGTCTTTCAAGAACCTAAGAATTCAGTATAGAAGCAGTCCAGTGTCTACACAGGCACACATAAAGTGCACACACATGCTGCCCAAATTAACCACAGGTGACATTCCTATTTACCTCCTGGGAGAATAGGAAATTCTTCTGAAAGTTTAAAACAATGAATTTCATCCTAAAAATATTGTTGAGACTAAAATAATGAGTTATAGGACACCACATAGGTGTCACAGTTATAGGGATGTAAGTTACAATTTGATGAAACATGGATGACCAGGGCTTAGGGATGATCAGTCAGTGATGAAAGGAAGAAAAACATCCCAAATGATCCTGCTGTTCACAGTGTCAGGATCCTCTAACTGTCCCAGTACTTCTTTTGTATCAGGAGTTGCATGCACAGATGGGGGGGGGACTCACACAACTCAAGCACATGTCACAGCCTCAAGCAGCTGTTAATCTCATGGCAAGAGCAGAAAAGAACGCAGGACAAGGGACTGAGAAACACGTGTGCGCAGGGCTCACCAAGAAGGGGACAAGTGAACTGGATCTAAACTAAAGGACCACAGAGGTCACAGTGTAAATCCATCAAGGAGCTTTGAAAGGCTTCTTCCCAAAGATTTTTTTTTTAAAGAGCAATTTTTTTAATATGCTTCAAAAAATTCTTGAAGAAGTGCATCCCTTTGGACCCATAAATTTTACTTTTGAGAATTGATCCTAAGGAAATAAATGCACTGATTTTAAAAGTACTCATTATAATGCGGTCTATTACAAAATTCATCGAGATATCAGAAGTAATATCCTAAAGCTACATGAGGGCATTGGTTAAATAAAAATGACATATTAATTCAATGGGATAGTACATAAAAATCACAAGTTATATGTATGGTATAGAAAGAGTCATAATATTTTCTTAAAGAGAAAATGTAGGGTTTTAAAATGGGAGTTAAATAGACAACACCATTTTAATATCTACCTACACATGTCTATGTAGGAAAGTATTCAGAATATTAGATGAACTTTTGACTAATTATAATTTCCCTTATCCTTTTTCCCTTATTTACTATTTCCTTACTAAGTATGGAAGAAAAAATTATCCAGGATGTCACTCTGTGCTGTATCTCTCTGGAATATTCTTTCGTGCCAGTGAATGCTTTTAAATATAATATTTAGTGGATGTTTTTATTCAACATGGTACAAATGTTTCTTAACAAACCTGCAATTCTTCCCAAGTTTGCAGTAAAGATCACCTTTTGACTATAGTTTATCCTGCCACCGACTTGAAGGATCCCAGTGAAGATTCAAATTGATTAGAATTGCCTTCATGTAACTTGTCTCCCTAGCGTCCTTGTAGATATTTGAAGTTCATCGAAAATGGCAAGGGGAAAAATACAAGTATCTTGGTGTCTTAATCAATTCAACTCTGAGGTTATGAATCAGGAAAGGTCAGACCTTTCCTTACTCTTCTCGACTCTGTTTATCCACATCATTTCTCTAATCCACCACAACTGCACATGTGTAAGCAACTATCTTCTCCAGGAGTGGTGAGCAGGTTGCAAGGAAATATGGCCTTATCTCCCTGGTCTATTTATCCTTCATCAACACAGATTCTTAAAAAGCAACGAAGTACTAAGCAGGCTCTCCTTGGATAATGTGATCCATACACACACACATATATATGTATACACACAAGGCAATATTGCTCAGCCAGAGAAGCCAAAAAACAAAATAATCCTGCCATTTGAAACCCCAGGGGAACCCCTTGTGGAATTCCTTTCCCTGAGTAGCCTGGACACAGGCTCACCTCCCTCAATATGCTATGAGGGCTAAATGGCTGAAAAAAGATAATCAAGCCTACCTACTGGCAGAAAGGACCATCCTCTGCAGAGGCCATGCAGGTCAGCAGCCTGACCTAGACCAAGGGCAGAGCAGCATTTGCGGCTCAGCTGCACAGGAGGCTGTCTCCTTGTTCTCTGCAACAAGGCCTTCCAGGTCACCAGCAGACTCACCTGTTTCTGACCTCACCTGAGCTTCTGTGCCTTTTCAAGAAGCAGCCAGAATTGACAAACCAGGAGGTTGGCTCAGGGAGCAAAAGGGTTGTAAATTGTGATGTGGTGTGCCTTTCACCAGCCCCCACAGTCCCACAGACATGCACTGATGTGTGTTTTCAAAAATCTAAAAGGCAGTAAACTAAAGACTTAACATGAATTAAACAAGCCTGTCATGTGCTATATGCTAAATCTAAAAACCCTGGCCTGTTAGGCTCAGTTCCATATCTGTAAAATGGGAGAAACACAAGGCAAGGAGACCTGGATGGATGACTAGCCAGTGTCTATCTATCAGACCTTGAGCTGGATGGACCTAGACTAGAGGACCGTGTGCAAAGAAAAGTAGGCCAGACACAGGTGAGGACACATGATCTCACTTACAACTCAACAAGGCAGACTTAGAAACAGAGTAGATGGTGGTTACCAGGGGCTGCAGGCTAGGAAAACAGAGAGATGTTGGTCAAAACATATCTCCCTTTGTAAGATGAATACATTCTGTGTTCACAGCAGCACTATTCACATAGCCAAGACGTGGAAGCAACTTAAATGTCCATCAACAGAGGAATGGATAAAGAAGATGTAGTACATATACACAATGGAATACTACACAGCCATAAAAATGAATGAAATAATGCCATGTGCAGCAATATGTATCTAGAAATTACCATACTGAGTGAAGTAAGTCAGACAAAGACAAAAACATGTGGAATCTAACAAAAAGGATGCAAAAGAACTTATTTATAAAACAGAAACAAACTCATTGATTTCAAAACCAATCTTATGGTTACCATGGTGAAAAATGTGGGGAGGAAGAATTGAGAGGGTGTGAATAACATATATATACACATTATTGTGTAAAATAGATGATTACCAAGAACCTACTGTTTAGCACAGGAAAATCTATTCAATAGTTTGAAATAACCTATATGGGAAAAAAAGGATGTTTATATTTATATGTATGAGTAATTCACTTTGCTGTGCACCTGAAACTAATACAACAATTACACTCCAATAACAATCTTTTAAAAAGATGAATAAGTTCTGGATATGAGGGAAGAGCATGGTGACTAGAGTGAACAATGCTGTTCTATATATTTGAAATTTCCTAAGAAAGTATATCTTCAATGTCCTCAGCACACACACACACAAAGGTACCTGAAAATTAGCTTGACTGTGGTCATTTCACAAAGCATACATAAATAAAATCATCACATTTTATACCCTTAAATGTATAAAAATGTTGTTTGACAATTATGCCTCAATGAAGCTGGAAAAGTAAAATATAAATAAAATAAATAATTTTAAAAAGTAAGTTAAAAGACATGTATTCATATGACTAAATGACAACAAAATCCTAAGCAGGTTCTCTCTAAAAAAAAATTAGTTAATATCCTCAGGATCTATGTCTCCTAAACCTGGTGATTTTTTGTAAGATCAGCATTCAAGAGAATTCTTTATTAAATGAAGCTGTAGATAAAACCTAGGACAAGGCTTAACATTTCCAAGTGTGCCAATAATATGTGACAAGCTGACGGGGTTTGATACCAACAATGACATATCTTGGGCTGGACGGCTGGAAGTGGGCAGGGACATACATACAAATTCTGATCCCTGAGCAAGTGCAGATACATCAGGCTGATTCCTGCCATTCTGACACCCTGCACTGAACTTAACAGACCGTTGTACTTAGAGGCAAGTTTCCATGTGTTCTGAGTCATTTGGACTTTCCTATATGGTCCCTTACACTGCTGTATGTTCTTGCCTATTTCATAACTGGAAACTTTCAGGACGCATGGGTTAGAGCTGTATTTCCTAAATACAATAGACAACCAATGGGGGAAATAAACAGAGACTGACCTGAGAGCATATTTCCCCTTAAGGTTTGGATGTTCTGGATCCTTCAACTCTATCAATAGCAGTTGCTACAGTTTGGTCAGGTTATCCCTTAAGTGGATATTAAAGCAACTGCCCTCTTCAATCACTGGTTTTCACTTGGCCAATGAACACCAAAGGGCACATCTCTGCTAGGTCATAATTGGCCCTTTGTGGCTCTAGAAATTAGCAACCATCCTTCATGAAATTTTTCTTTTTGCCTTAACTTCAGGACCATCAATTTTCCTCCCTCTCCATTACTTTTGAAGACACTCCTTTTTGACTCAACCTTGAACATCTGTATCCCTCAAGCTCTTCTTGAGTCTCCCATTCTATATTTATCCCTTTAACCTGAGTGTTTATGCATCACTGCCTGCAGGAAGCCCTCCCTGATGGCATGACCCCATAGGTAATAAGATCCCACTTCCTGAGAGAGCAGGCTAGTGAGGCACTATCGCTCAGCCCTTCTTCACTTCTCCTAAGTAATTACCTTATTTGGGGGACAACTTGTTTTAGTTTAGAGCTGCCACAGGAAAGTTCCACACAGTGGGGGCTTAAACCGCAGACATTATTGTCTCAGTTCTGGAGGCTAGATGTCTGATATCAGGATGTCAGTTGATTGCTTTCTTCTGAGGGCTGAGAGGGAAGGGTGCATGGCAGACCACCCTCCTTGGTGTGTAGATGCCATGGTCTCCCTACGTCTTCACATGGCCATCCCTCTGTGCATCTGTGCCCTAATCTCCTCTTCTTGGAAGGGCATGGGTCCTGTGGACTTGAAACCACCCTCATGACCTTGTTTTTCTTTACTGACCTCTTTAATGATCCACTCTCCAAATACACATCCTGAGGTCCTTCTGCTCAGAACTTCCACATGTTGATTTGGGGCCACAAGCCATCCCATGTCATCCTCAATTAGACTGTAAACCAGGTGAAGTCAGAAACAATGCCTTATTCCACTTTGTATTCCTGGCACATGGTGTGGGGTTTGGCAACAGAAGATCACACATCCATTTGAAAAATTAATGAGGTGGTGTTGTCCTTATCAATGTGCAGTGGAAAACTGTTGACCTGTTTGGAAATTTTTATGATGATATACATTCAGACAGATACCTGCGTATGTTTTATATAACACAAGATATTCCAGTATACGTTGTATATCACAGCTAAAACTTGCATACACATGAGCATCTATTGTTTGTGTATGTGTAGAGCTATACAGATGTGTACAGACAGGGTCACCAAGCCATCGTCTTTCCCTGAATCACATTGCTGCTAGTGGTAGACGTGACCTTTGCAATAAAATCCAGTATTTTTAGTAAGGGAATGAAGGAAGGATGCTTTCTAGGTGACCAGAAGCATCCAGGCCACAGTGTGCATGTGGCTGTTCACACAGAGGGCTGGGGGTACAGGTGAGTCCAAGTGATTCTGTTTCTATAACAACTTGAGGACCCCAGAGTCTGCAGGCAACGGAAAAGAGTGGGTCAGCTTGCAACCTGGGCCTCAACACAGAGCTGCAGGTAGAGGGAGCTTTTTTGCTGTGATGGCTTGTGTGACGCGAGGGTGACAGTGACCAGCTGGGAAAAAGCAGCCACAGACGGAACCAAAGGACAAGGTCTGTGTGAAGAGTGGCTGGGTTTGTGGCCACCGGATGGTGACACAGGTGTGCCTCCATGGATATACCCCAGATTCCGATGATTTCAAGGGTCAGGGCTCCACCTTGGGTCCAGCTTAATTCCTGTGATCAGAGGAGGCTCACCTCCTTCCCTCCTGCCACCAGGCTTGGATCAGTGCCAGGGAGGGGGGTTGGTGGGGGTGCATCTGACCAACTGGTTGCACAAGGAAATAAATGTCTTTATATTGAGTGAGGGAAAAAGTTTGCTAATAAAAAAATGTACACTCATTTCAGTTTACTTGAAATGGGCTAGGATAAGATTAATCTTACCCCAAACTTAAGGGAAACAATATATTTGTGTTTTAAATAATATATCTTGCTAAAATAACACCAAAGAGAAAATGGTGAATGATCCTGAAATTTGATGTCATTTTGCTTCTTTTGGTTTTTGCATTGTTACTGACAGTCTTCGAATATTGCCTGTGCGTGCATTTATTACAGAAATCTATCTGTTTATAGATAATATAAAACCTTTTTTTTGGCCATGCTCACAGCCTGCAGAAGTTCCTGAGCCAGAAATCAAACCTGAGCGAAGCAATGACAACAGCAGGTCCTTAACTGATATGTCACCAGGGAACTCCTAATAATGTCCTTTTTAATAGTCAAAAATAATAGGGATACACATCCATGTCCACAGCCAGCCATTAGCTGTTTTGAAAGACTAGGTGATATAGAAGGCAAAGAAGTCTATTCCTGTTGTCAAGCCTCAGTCTTCCCAGGTGATCCTAAAAGAACCTGCCAGAACATTAGCTGGAGCAGGACATGAGAAACACACACTGGGGTACTGACTCAGATCCAGACCAGGCTGCTGCAGCTGAGATGCTTGGCACAGAGGTGACTACACGCTGTGCAGGTTTCTGGTGCATGTGAACACCCTTCGGGCCAGGAGAGGAAAGCAGGCCCCTGGGCCACGGCCACTCTCCCTGCCAGCCGCCCTCCTCGGGTCTGGGATGGATGAGAGGCCCAGAGGACTCTTCCCTGAGAGATGCTGTCAGAGCCGTACTGCTTGACGGCCTCATCCTATTACTTGTCCATCTGAGCCATCCTGGGCTCCATTCCGAGCAATTCCCTGATATTTAGTCCTTAAGCTTCAGAGGACAGGATTTGTCACATTCTCTCCCAAATGATCCTCTCCGCTTGACCTTGGGTTAATTCCTAAGGCCTGATTTATGGCGGCCCTGGACCTGTTTTTAACCTGCTCTCCAATTCCTCTTGTCTGGGCTGGAAGCCTCTGCCCCATCACTAATTGGGTCCATTACCACCTCCTGCTTCTTCCTTGACACAGATGGATGTTCCCACAGGCTTCGTTGAGATCTGTACCACTGCCGTGGGCCTCTAGGATGCCCGAGATAGAACACAAAGAGGATGCCAGACCCGAGCCACTTGGCATTCACACTTGGCAGACAGGAATACTGGTGGGAAATCGCTGTGTGTGGTAAGATAAGAATGGCCTTCTCTTAATGATCTTAACTTTTTATAGTCTTAGGCTGTGCTGCTGTTTCAGGAGCAAACATCATGAGCAAAAACAAAAGCATGGAAACCATTTAAAACAGATTTATTGCGACTCCCATGTGTGCAAAGTCCTGCAAGGATGAGGGAAACTGACAAGGCACCAGCTGTGCCCTCAGTGGGCTCACAGTTCATTTGAGGAAGCAGACATCAATGCAACCACCAAAAACATATGACAGATTCTCCACAGAAGAGAGTAATTTCCACAGAAATACATGGTGTCCAGGTGCTAAAGGATTATGAATGTAGGACTCATTAATTCCACCTTAAACAATAAGAGAATGATTTTTGGAGGGATAACTTTTGCAAAAGCTTTGAAATCCAAGAACAATTTATTTATTTTTAATTAATTATTTTTTATTGCTGGGGAATGTGTATTTTTTTTATAGTTGTACAAGGATCATCACAACCCAATTTTATAGCATTTCCAGCCCAAAACCCCCAGCACATCCCCCACTACCCAACCTGTCTCATTTGGAAACCATAAGTTTTTCAAAGTCTGTGAGTCAGTATCTGTTCTGCAAAGAAGTTCATTGTATCCTTTTTTATATTCCACATGTAAGTGATAGCATATAATGTTCATGTCTCACTGTCTGACTAAGTCACTCAGCATGATAATTTCTAGGTCCATCCATGTTTATGCAAATGCCATTATTTCTTTCCTTTTAATGGCTGAGTAATATTCCACTGTGTATATGTACCACATCTTTGAGAAGAATGTAAACAGGCAAACCTAAGCCAAAAGGCTCTGGATGGGAAGACACAGCTCAAAGGCAGGAGAGCGTGAACATGTAAGACAATTTCAGGAGACACCAGTAGTCCTATGTGGACCCAGGATTCCAGGCAGGGTGCAATGAGAGAGAAGGCAGGAGGTGGTTGGTCACACCAGGAAGCACCTTCAATTCCATGCCAAGAAAATTGGCTTCGTTCTCAGAGTGATTTGGAGCCATGGGGTGGGTACTTTTAGGAAAGTGGCGATTGGGCTTGAGCATCTCCACAGATCTGCACTTTGGAGATTACTGTCCCTAATCTAGCCACTCACTTGATGTCACCCCCAGAAGAGCTGGAACCCCTGTTGAGATGCTGCTAGTGACCCATGTGCTCCATTTGGCCCTGCCTATCCTGTGTCCTCACCCTGAAGTCCCTCTTCCCTGAGAGATTCTGGATGCCTTAATTTGCTCACAGCTGTAACTTCAGTGCCTAGATGGCTGTTTATAAGTGCCAAATGGTGTGTATTTAGGGCAGTTTGTGTCATAGTTACACCAAGAGGATTGCGGGGAGCCGAAACCTAATGCACAAATAAGAGACCTTCCAACGGCACGGGGAGAGGCAACAGGGTTGGGCTAGGGCAGAGGCAGTGCCGGGTTGGAAGCAAGGAGATTATGGGGTGGAATGCTCTCAGCTCAGCCAGATCAGAGGTTGAAGCAAGTCTGTGAGGTGAGGGTGCCGGGCATACCCTCCATACCTCCCTTGGCACAACAGTGCTCAGGCCTGTTTTGGTGCAGCCAGGGTTGCACATCTGAGAACTCGCTGCTTCCAGAAATCTGTGCAGCCTGGTGCATCTATGGTCCAAACCCCTGCCAAAGAGCTTGATGATGACCGCCAATGTTGACGCAAGGGTTGGGTACAGAGGGCACTTCTGAGCTATGGTCTGGGTTATGGTCTCTTTGAAGGGCTGTTAAAGTCTGCTGAGTGTCATGGGGGCAGGAACATTCTGGGAAGTCTGTTCAGATCTGTGTGACTAGCCTTCTGGGATGGGCGTGGATGTGTGCAGACAGCAGTTCCCATGCAGCTAGAAAGACCTCACTCTTTCTCAGCACCATTCACCCACTCACTCTTCTCACCTCTGATGCTGTAAAGGCATCTGATTTGCCCAGTGGAGGCATCCTTAAGTCACCAGCACCCTGTCGGGCATTACAACAGGAAGGACTGTACAGAATGTACTTTTTGAGACGGGACCTGGGTAGAGCCACTTGGGGGTGTTGAAAGTTGCTCTTCCATTTCTCACCTCATGAGTATTCAGCCTCTCCCACCTGCCCAGCACTCTGCAGGTGCTAGAGAGACAGTGGGGTAATGCAAGTTTCATGTGTCACCGGAAAGGCAACTGTCCAGTAAATAACTATACAAGAGACAAGGTCATACTGTTTTGAAGTGTGTCTGTGAAGGATAAGTTAGGGAGTGATGTGAGGTAATAAGGAGGGGGAGCAGCCTCATCCTCAGAGGTCAGGTTGGGCTTCCCTGAGAACATGACACATAATCTGAGCCCAGGAAAATGGAGAGGATGTGAATGGGAGTAGATGCCAGAGGACAGCATGTGTAAAGACCTGAGTAGAGCAGGAGCACAGGCTGCACATCTGAGGCTCAGTGAGGTCACGTTCATCCCAGAGTGGAAGCAAGCGGAGGGTGTGAGCTGGAAAGATGAGTGCCCTATCCTGGAGGGCGCAAGGGGGATTGAGAGACAAGATATTATTTTTGCAAAAGGCATAGAATGTGTGAGGCACAGAGGGAACGTTAAAAATGATGCTAAAGTCGGGAGTTCCCATCATGGCTCAGCAGTCAACAAATCTGACTAGCATCCATGAGGACACAGGTTCGAGCCCTGGCCTTGCTCAGTGGGTTAAGAATCTGGCATTGCCGTGAGCTGTGGTGTAGGTCGCAGATGCGGCTTGGATCCTGTGTCGCTGTGGCTGTGGGGTAGGCTAACAGCTATAGCTCTGATTCGACCCCTAGCCTGGGAACCTCCATGTGCCACAGGTGTGGCCCTAAAAAGAAAAAGAAAAAAAAAAGATGATGCTAAAGTCATAGGGTGGATAAAGTACCAAGAGAGAAGGGCATAGCTATGGGTGTAGGATGATGGTAGAATCTTCAGAAATGCTGGAGGGGAAAAGGGCACAGAGAGAGAGATTGTTGTCCAGGAGAGAAGAGAGAAGACCTTTGTGAGAGTTAATCATGAATGCCATGCAAGTCAAAGTCTAATAAAGTATCAATTCAACAAAAGAAAGAACTAAGTGGAAAAATCTTCCATGGCCTGCTTTTAAATAGGAAGTGGGTGTTTTTTTGTTTGTTTGTTTTGTTGTGGTAGTTGTTTTCCCAAGAGTGTATATATGTATGTAAAACCTTTGGAATAACATTCTATAAATATCTGTATATAAATACGTAACTATCGTGCATGTATATGTACATACACATTTATCAGGTATATGTATATTTGTATGTGTACACACTCTTTTTCTGTTCTTCCAAGGTTAACAATGACCTTTTACCTCCATTGTTACTTTCTTCAATGCCCCAAATAAGACTTAGGGTGGCAGCATTAGAAACTCAATATACGTTCCTAAGACAGATTTCATGAGTTACATGAATAACACCCAATTAGAAAAACGGCATTTCAGAAACACTTCATTTGTCAGATTACTCTATTTAATTTTGACAAAACAGAGATAAATGCAACACCACACTCTAGATCACGCCAATTAAATGTCCACAAGAACATAGCAATAATACGACTTCTGGGTGACCTTCTCCCCAACCTGACAAGCCATCATCTCTTCCAAGTGATAGATTTACTAAAGTCCTTAGTCTCCTTAGGGAAGCTGGGTAATTCACAGTCCGTGTGGATGGTATTAATACTTCCCCGCTTATTAGTCTTCGTCATTAAAGAGGTTTAACTACTAAGGAACCCCCAGCGATCTGTGTGATGATTTGCTAAAGACATGAGAAATCTGGCTTAATGTCAGAGCAGTGCTCAACAGAGCTCTCTGAAAGAAGCTTCAGCATCTCCACATGCATTTCAGAAAATTATCTTGGTGAGCTGACGCTTTAGTTTTCAAGTTACATAAGTAAATGAATGAGTCACAGACGCAGGGTGTGATGTTTGAGAAGAACATACAAGGAAAGGGAAGCTGAGGGAGGTTAAGTGGAAAAAGATGTTATGAATATATTATAAATAGAATTCTAAAGTTTATGGTAAAGCTATTTGGAGAAAATGGAACAGCCCAGATGGTTCTATTTTGGCTCAAAGACAGTCATCTTAACTCTAAGTATCCCATGAGTTCTACCTTTATTTTTACTGTTGGCAGAAGCGAAACCTTATTGAATTCTGTGAAAGGAATGAATTTGCCAATGGATTACACTGCTTAATTTGGCATTCTTAAAAAAATAAAATAAAATGGAGAACTACCGATTCCTTTGGCCTTATCTACAGGGACCACTCAATATTCCCACTGTTGGGATTTGTGAATTTCCTGGCCTAGTTTGAGATGTTCCAGAAATGAAATGCATCTGCCATTTCCTCAAAAAGACCCTTTGCCAGCTGGTTGCACTGAGGTGTTCTGTTTTTTCCTCACAGTTCTTTGTTTTATAAGTCCAAATATCTTTGATTCGCTTGATAACCAGGTCCTTTGTTTCTAAATGCTCAGGATACAAAATTGTCAGTGTATTGTAAACTGAAGAGACAAAGACGTTTGTTGTGCCCTCATTTCTTTTCTCTTTAAAGTGGCTCTGCTTTGTACCAATTACTGATGTCAAATCCACTGTTGCCCCATAATTTATCTCTCATTTCCCAGACTATTTATTTATTAGAAAGCCGAAGCCAACAGACTTGAGAGAAATAGAGCTAAGAAGTCAAGAGGCCTTGTAGGAGATGGCACTGCAGCAAAGATGATGTTCAGATGTTGAAAATTATGGACAGGGTTCTGACGGCACTGGTTCCCTATGGTTCCTAAGAGTTAGCAAGTGGTGGCCCATTCTACCACCATGTGCTTTCTTTCAGGGCTGTTTCAGAATGAAAAGTAGGATATAAACATCAAAAGGTCATACTGGTTTTCTATTGCTGCCATAACAAATGACCACAGACTTGATGGTTTAAACCAATATACCATTATTATTTTATGGTTCTATGGGTTATAAATGTTATGCAGGTTTTGCTGGAATGAAGTCAGGGTGTCAGCAGACTGTGTGTCTTCCAGAAGCTCTAGGGAGAATGCATTTACTTGCTTTTCCATCATCCAAAGGGGGCCCTCATCCCTTGGCTCCAACTCTTTCAAGGTCAGTGACCATCAGGATCAGTGAGCACCAGTGGAGTCCGCACAGGCAACACTCTGCCCCAATTGCACAGGCACGTTGCCCTCTGACTTTCTTGATCTGCCTCTGTCTTCTTTTAAGGATCTTTCTGATAATACTAGGTCATCCCATCATCCAGGATTATCTGTCATTTCCTCAGTACTCTGCACCATGTAAGGTGAGATGTAAGGTGACAGGTTCTGGGGATTAGGGTGTGGGCCCCTTTGAGAACCATTACTACAAAAGTACAGGTGAATTTCTTTACCTTTATAGCTTATCTGAATCATCCAAGATCTTGGGAAATCTGCTCTGCCACCCACTGGCTTACATAGTAATCAACTTTCTTTAAATTAATTAGCTTGTAAGGAAGGAATGACTGACTTTCTAATATCAACTTTCTGTTAAACAGCAGCTCCCAGGTGAGCCCAGGCTGGTGGAAGATGGCACAACAACGCACAGTTCCAAAGTTATGTCTTGTGTGAACACCTACCTCCTCTACCCTCTCTTCAAATAAAGGAGGAGGTGAATATTTGTTGAATTCATGCAGCCCAGCCAAGAAATCATGCACATGAATTCGTTCTGCAGTGTGATTCATTTGCACGGCTTGGCTCCAACCACAGAACATAAATTATGTAATTGTTACTAAATCCTCACCTTTGATTCTGCATGAAAGGAATCTGGATGGGAATTATGTATTTTTTGAATGCATACACTACTTTGAGATACATCTCCTAATCTGCTTCCTGCTCAGTATTTTACAAACCGCCTCATGTATAATAAAGCCAGTACCAGCAAACTACAGCCTGCGGGTCAAATCTGGCCCATAAGCTAAGAATGGTTGTCACATTGTTAAGTAGCTGAAAAAACATCAAAAAGAGTAATGTTTTGTTACGCAGAAAAATTACAGGAAATGCAAATTTTGCATCCATAAGTAAAGTGTTGTTGGAACATACCACTTATGGCTGTTTTGGTACTAAAAGGGCAGAGTCGCAACAGAGATCATGTGACTCATAAATCCTAAAAGGTTTCTCTCTAGCCCTTTATTGTTGAAGTTTGCCCACTAGCTCAAAACCGACATTTTTCAAGGGTAAGTATTTGGGAGGTATAGGGATGAAAAGGGGATTTGTTTGTATGTACACTTAATGTCGATGTGCAACTAAATGTAACCCCATCCAGCTTTTGAGATCAGAACCACTGGAAGAGAATCTAATTAAGAAAAATACATTTTTAAAGCAACAACAAAATAAACATGGATTTCAGTTATAAACATATCAGTAAGTAAATGTCAGTGAGCTAGATCAATGTGGGTTTCTGAATCAGAATTTATTTCTCTCTAAGCCATTGTCAGTATTAGGCAAAGAGGTATGTGATGGACTTCTAACAGAATTTGTAATGCAACCTCACCAGGAAAAAAAAAAAAATGGTGGGAGAGGGAGCCTTCAAACAAAACATTCAAATGATGAAATGTGTTTTGGAATCAATTGTGTCCACCTTCACAGTCAGGACCACATAAATCCAGAGTAGTGTATTTCCTCTTACAGAAGATTATTTCAAACAGTGGCATAAACACTGTTGCAATTGGTTACAGTCAAGGTTGGTCTTTTAACTTTAAATGGATACTGCACATTTTTTAAGCCTGAGAGTTGAAATTGAGCACCCTGACATCAGAAAGCTTGCCTACATATTTCACTGGATGCAGCTTTTCCTCCAGGTAATGGAGTAAGCAGGGACACATGCTACACGACCAATCTGGACCTGGCAAGTCCCAGGCAAAGAATATGATTTCCAGCTGAACTGAGCTTGCTGGCCAGCCCACAAAGGGCCCTACTGGTCCCAGAGACGAGCCAGTTTGTTAAACCCAGACATATCATCTACACGAATCAATACCATTTGGAGAATAGATTTATAGCTGATATGCAAATTAATTATGCAGTGCATAACCCCACATTAATTCCCAATGAAATGTGCTTTGGAGACATTTTACATGCATCTCTATTGTCTTTTTAAACATCCTAATGTAGGTGTTCAAGCCCAGTTTACAGACTGGAAAACTGAGGTTCAGAAAAGATAACCCAAGGATACAGTGTCTCAACTAATACAGTAGAGCCAACACACAATGTCTGTCTGTCTGTTCTGGACAGAGAAGGGAAGAGATCACAGTGTCTAACTGTCAGGATCTCCACCACCTGAGGAGGCATTTAATGACTTTGTAATGACTCAGTTTCCAACAGTAGGAAGGAAACAGCAATTCTTTCTGACAACCAGAGTCTGGTTGTCAAGTGGAATAGATCATTTCAACAGCTTGACCAGAGATCGACTGTGTCTGAGTTTTGAAAGATTTGCTTTTGTTGAGTATACTACTTAACTCACACATGATTTATCCAGTTGGAATCTTTTTGACAGTTCTTGTCACCCATCTCTTAAACACCCCTCTTTTTTACCTCAGTACCAAGGCTCAGGTTGTGAATCTGCAGGTGGGACCTGGGAGACATGGCATGTTGTCGACGATTTGAATCCACTTTAGGTGAAACAGAATTGCCAGGTGTTCAGACAGTGAGGGGCAGAATTATATATCATTTGCCTATTTCTTTTCTCCTTTTATAATTCATTTTGATTGATGTCTTGATAAGAAATAAGAGATCAAAAGAATATCGGCTCATTTGTCTATCATTAATAAAGAAGAATCAAAATGTCTAATATTTGTGGATGCCTCCACTCCATCAAAGATGATATAGCATTTGTCTCTGGGCAAAGATGAAATTACTTGGAAAGCTTCAAGATGTAAATGCAGCTAGTAAATGACATCTGTTTTAGGCAATTCAACATAAAGACTGCCAGCTCTCACATGTAGAAAAAGGTTTTAGATAGGACATTTGTGTTGCTGGTTTACAAGGAGAATTTTTTCATTCTCTTTTCCAGGCTGACTGGCATGAACCTTCCTTCTCCTGTTATCAGCAGCAAGAATTGGTTACGACTTCATTTCACATCTGACAGTAACCATAGACGGAAAGGGTTTAATGCTCAGTTTCAAGGTAAGAGGTCTCCATTTTATAAGGAAAAAAGAACAGCAGAAAATATTCCGATCCTTTCCAACCCTAAAGTTTTAGGATTCTCTTACTAAAGATGGAACAAGAGCTATAAGCTTGAAAATGCCTTCTATCTCTTATATGAACCATTAACTTTGGACTAACCATTAACCAGCAACTTCTTAGTGAAGTTTTATTTGTGTGACAATATGCAGTATATTTTCTTGCTTTGCTGGAATTATCGCTAAGCTTTAATCAGGAAGTCAGGAGTTCCCGTCATGGCTCAGCAGAACCCAATCTGACTAGCATCCATGAGGACGCAGGTTCGATCCCTGAGCTTGCTCAGTGAGTTAAAGATCCGGCATTGCTGTGAGCTCTGGTGTAGGTCATAGTCATGGCTCAGATCCCACGTTGCTGTGGCTGTGGCATAGGCTAGCAGCTACACCTCCAATTCGACCCCTAGCCTGGGAACCTTCACATGCCACGGGTGCTGCCCTAAAAAGACAAATAAAAAAATAATAATAATCAGTAAGTCAATAAATACATATTAGCATTAGTTTTAACCACCATATAACCAACCAGTAAATATCCACAGTGTTCTGGTTGTTTTCTGTATTTGCTCACTAAGAATGGTATAGCATATAGATTGCATGAGAAGGCATAAATGCATTGTTCCATTACTTTTGGTCCTAAAATATATTCACACTGCATAAATGCAGCTACCTGATTTGGTGATTTACACATAAAGGAACTTGAAAACAAAATGCCAGACTGTGGCTGAGTCGAATGGGAGTCTGTCATCAACCCATGCAGTGTTGCCTTTGAAAACTTCTCCTTGTGTCTACTTCTAATGTTTATACCAGAAAGTATTAAATTGTTTCCTTTATATTTCTAATAATCACTAGTCTTTATCTATACTGTGAAAAGCTCAATTGAAAACGATTCCTTGTGCATCTTCAAATACAAGTATCGTGCCATCTGAAAGCTACATGCTTTTGCAAGTGAATTTCCCCAGCTTTTCACCAAATCATGACCCTGAGAATATCAGTCAAGTTAAGGCAGAAGTCCCTGAACACTTGCCACATGCAAGCCGGAATCCCAAAATGAGGAGATTATGGCAATGTGCATGCTTCAGAAACTGGCAGGTCAAAACTGGCAGGTCAGAAAGACAGTTTGTAAACTACTTCTGTGCAAGACAGAAACACAAAGGGAAGTCCCATGAGCCACTTAGAGAGTTTTTAGCCAAGTCCCAACCACTGGCTCTGCATGCCTCCTATTGAAACACATTTTAAAATCCTTAATGCCTTCAGCCTTCGCCATGTTCTTTTGGGCAAGGATTAAAAAAAAAAAAAAAGCATAATTTTCAGGGAATTCAATGTAGATAAAGGCACATTTGGTGAGTTTTATCTGCCAGTGTGTCCTGGGGCACGTGAACCTTCAGGGAAGTGCCTGACTTGGAGTCTGGGAACACCTTTGTTTCACCAAATGCATTTTATCAGAAGGAGGCATCTCTCAGTTTCTCCCCATGCTGCCAGAAAGTTCTTGGGTTGAAAATGCACTGTCCTGACATTTGACAGGAGTCACACCAACTTATTTTCACTTATTCTGGGACCCATGCAAGGCCCATCTTTTTCCTTCCCCACCTGCCTTTATGTGACTTTATCTTTCAGGGCCATGTATTCTAACTGTGGTTGGAACAGAACAGGTCTGGGAATGACACATCAGTGGGGCTGGGGTCACACCAGGTTGGAGTGAGGCAAACTCCATGCCATCCTGTAGCAAAGTCTGAGTTTTCTCCATAGTAACCCACATCAATGGATACATCTGTCCCTGATTTAAACCATCCTAGATCATGATCTAGAAAGCCAACTGACTGATCAGGCTGGTAGTAGGTAGGTCTAGAGTTATTTCTAAACTGTTAACTGATTTTATCCAAAGGTCCTGATTAATTGATTGGTACAGAGCAACAGAAAAATGTCTAGATGTCATGCCTTAAAGCTAATCAGTGGATCTGGCATCTACAACCATGATTGGAAGAAAGGCAGAAAAGTTTGAAGATACTCTAAATTCTTAGATATAAAAAACAATTGCAGTGGCTGAGAAATACCAGTCATTGATTTTATATAAAAGCAATGATTTGAAAATTTTGTACCTAAATCCAAAGGGATAAAAAAGATGCAAAGTTATAACAAGGGGTAGAGATGGCTTAACAGTAATATATGAGAATATTTCTTCAGGCTTACTTTCAAGTTCAGCTCCAAGACTTAATGGTGGGAGGGGCCTGCCTTTTTTTTTTTTTTTTTTTTTGCCATTGGCCACAGGCCTTGTATCATAGGAGAGACCATGACCAGGACCGAATCTTAGCTGACTGTACATGGAAAATTGGATTCAGTACCAGATGCCACCCTTCTGAAAAGAAAACTGACAAAACAGAGAGCAGCCAGGATGATAATAAATATTCAAAAGAGGAACTGAGGACCTTGGAAGGAAGCTGGTCAACACCAGGCCAGAAGGTTTGCATTAAGGTTTCCTGCTCCAGAGGGCAGAGTATCACCAATGAATAGAAGCTGTGGATGGTCCCCCCTGCTGATTCTAGCACTGGCCTGAGGGCACAGGAAGGCAGGAGGCAGAGGGCTCAGGAAGAGAAGGCCCCTGTCTTGGAGCCCCCAGGCAGCAGCAGACCCACCTACCACTTCTGCTGACAGGATGCCATCCTGACTTTGCAGCTGGCAGGCCTCAAGGTTTTCACTAAAGCTTCCTATCTTGTAGAAAAGTACGTTGTTCCTGTAAATTTTCCTTTTTTTCTACCTAGGTTGAACAGTAATATGTACTTTATTTCAACTAAACAAACTCAGAGGGAAAAGAAAATGCTGTTGTTATTACCAACACAGTTGCTAAAAAGAAAAGCAGAATAGAAGATCAATCTAGAAAATGAGCCAGAACAATAATAAGAGTGAAAACTTACACAGTGTCTACTAAAAGCTAGGTTAATATCTTTGCAAATATTCTGTCAAAGAATCTGAATCTTGGGGTATTTGGTGGAGAAGGGAACATTACAAAAACTCATTTCTATGCTTCAAGCCTTTTTCACATTATTCTAGTCACATTGATCATTTGTGGTCACTCATAAGACTCTAAACGTTCCAGCAGTGTTCCTGGGAGTGAGTAGGATTGGGGATTATGTGGGATTGCTATGAATACTCTGTTTCCTGCGTGGCTGCTGCAGCCCTCTGGTGGCACTCTGGGGGAGGAACTGCTTCTCTAGCAGAGAGTATGAGACTGGGGAGATTTTCATCACTCCTGAAATCAAAGAATCCATTCCTTTTAACTTGGTGCTTTCCTTGGTCAAATAAACAACCACCCACCACCATAGCAGTCTTTCTTCTCTTCCTTGATGTTTTTCACTTTCATCCCTACGTTCTTTCTTCTCTGAATTTTACACTTTCTTCTCTGGCTTTTCTCTCTTCAATCATGCAATCAAGTTAAACCAAGAGTAGTCATAGGGCTGATTGACAGGAAAAATCACTCTATAGTTGCTAAAGATATTCCCCTTTAAAATGGCATTGTGAACAAGAAAGGTGGCAAATGCAGTCAAAGCCACTTGGTATATTTGCGAAATCTTGTGTATGTAATGGGCTCTCAGAGAATGACAGATTTATGTAAGACACATTATTTTCTTCAAATCAGCTGAAAATTGAGCTCATTCTTTACATGTTGCCTCCATCATTAATTATAATTAAATAAGTGCCTTGTTAGCCCAAGATGTCATCTAGACATTTTTTTGTCTGTATGATGAATTTTCTAAAGATATATTAACCTTGAACTGTAAATACCACTCCACTGTTAAGTAGCCATATAAGCACTGGGCTCTAATTTTACATATGTTTATTTGGCTATTTACAAAAAATATAATTTTCACAAAATGAAATTCCTATCGATTTCTATAGCCCATAAATCATTTTGAAAGTGTTTGTAATAAAGTTCCAGTTTATATAGAGAACACCCTGTCTCATAAATCAAGGGAAAACCTGAACATGGATTTAAATCTTGTTTTGACACAAATAATTAGCTTTCTTTTTTAGGTGATCATTCTACACAACTATGGATTTCCCTTTTTATTTAGAATGAAGAACTCATATGAAATGAAGACTTTCATATTGTTAAAAACGTATTTTGGAAAATTGGGCGCTTCATCTCTTTAGATTAATTCACATTTGAGCACAACCTATGCATTCTCCATCATCCAGTGCTTACACTCTTTGCAACCTGAGACACAAGTGCATAAACTCTACCTGCGGGTAATAGACCTGTCCTAATACCGCCATCTGTCTCTCCTTTAGAATAGTACACAGTAAGGACCATGATCTAGAACCTGAAAGGGGCTTGATGAATAGATGTTGAAGGAATGAGGGAAATCAGGTGTGCATACTCTTCCCAAGGCCCCTAGGGCACTGGTCTGCAGAACTAGGGAGACACTCTCTAGGGGGCTCCCTTGATCATCTTTATGGCCATGGGTACCACTCTTCCATTAAGGACTTTCAGGTAGAAGGGGATACATAGATTTTTTTCAATCAAAATAAATTAGTAAAACCTTGTCTTTTTTTACCTTTTCTAGGGCCGCTCCCACAGCATATGGAGGTTCCCAGGTTAGGGGTCTAATCGGAGCTGTAGCCGCCAGCCTACACCACAGCCACAGCAATGCCAGATCCAAGCCAGGTCTGTGGCCTACACCACAGCTCCCAGCAACGCCAGATCCTTAACCCACTGAGCAAGGCCAGGGATCAAACTCGCAACCTCATGGTTCCTAGTCAGATTCGTTAACCACTGAGCAATGACAGGAACTCCGTAAAACCCTAGTTTTATAGCTTCTAAAAAATTCTAAAAATCTCTAAAAGGAAAAAAGAGATTTTAATAAATATCAATTCACTGAAATCAGAAACACATACCACTTTTCCTAAATATATACTCTAACTTCTCTCAAATCCAAAGATTCTTGCAAAGTACCAACTCCAGTACTTTTAATAATTCACAGAAGATGCCCATCTCTGTGTATCAAGCTGCTGACTCCCGGCCTCTACTTTTTCAAAAAGTACTTATTAGCCAGTGTCCTTTCTGCCTGTGTGTCTTGCTATCTTAGTCTATAAAATGAGAATGACTCCCCCTGAGTCACTATGGGGAGCAAATAAAATGAAAGTATGTCAAGTGCTTTGTAAACAGCACTGAAACCTCATAGCACCCACTATTCATCAGTAATCCTCCCCTGAGCTTAGAAAGATGCACCACTGCTCACATGGGAGGCAGCAGAGGGATGCTGGAGAAGGCTTCCTTTAGGATGAATAGTCTATGTTGCTTTCAGGGCATCTGGAAAGGAAGGTGGGGAGGGATCTGGGCAGAGAGAGGGTCATGAGAGGAGCCAAAGCAGCATGGAAGACAGGTGTGTTCTGACCTGCAAGTACAGCAGGTCGGGCCTGGGGTGGGATGGAAATGACAGCACAGGGAGAAACAAAGGGGAAGGATGGGTGCAATTTGGGAGGATATGCGCTGTCCTTAAAAGCTTGAATGTAAACTGGGGTAACGAGTGTGGATCCTCTGAATGCTGGAGAAGCAGGGATGTGGCCAATGCACACAACTTTATTGCAAAGGCTGCTGGGATGGCCCCTTTGGTCACAGGGGGGCCCTGGGGCATCTCAGAAAGCAGGGCTGCAGGTGCAACAGTCCAAGACGTGGAGCACAGGGACAGGGACTGTCCCCAAGCCATCCTATTTAACGAGGAGGAAAGAATGTTGCTGAGATACACAGATTTGCCCTAAAGGAATGAAATGCCCTGTATTCCAAGGTTTTGCCATAATCACGTTTAAAGCATCAGGATATCTGAAAAAGAACGGGCCCATCAGGGTGTGTGTGTGTGTGTGTCTGCTGGTGATGGGGGTAGAAATCTGGAAAAGAGACAAACATAGTGTCAAACAGTGGCAGCCTGTCTTCATCAGAGTTCAGTGCTCCAGGTGTGGACAAGAGCAATGAACGGCTTCATGGCAGGGACTCCAGGCTCAGTAAGTGCTGGTCTGACCTTAACCTGCTTCCTTCCTCGTGGGAAGTTAGTCAGCACAGTCAGCAAATACTCTTGGCATGCCCACTGTGTGCTAGCAATGCCTCCCCCTGCAGTGATGAGAGCAAAGCAAAGCCCCATCTCTCACAGAGCTACCATCCTGGGGGAGGAGGGAGAAGTCCATCACTTAATCAATAAGACCACAGCTGCAAGGGTGGCAGTAAATGTCCTGGTCAAGAAAGACCCTCGGGAGGGAAGCAGCATTTGGGTTAAGATCCCAGGGGCTTATGAAGGTTAGAAAGAGGGCAAAGTAGGCACAGACAATGGCAGGTGCCAGTCCTTAGAAGAAGGAGGAAGCCTGGAAGGACACATAGGATGCTGAAAGATGGAAACCCCTGGAGATACATTGGGCTGATCCTGCAGGGCCTTGGGGAGGTCTGCAGGGGTGGCTGGAGTTTATTTTACATACAAGGCCAAGCCCTGGAATGTTTGGGAAGTGAGAATGAAACTATGTGATTTGGGTACATTGTTTGCACTGGTCTGTAGAGAACACCACTCTGTGAACCAACACCTTGTCCTCTCTGTGAGTGATGGCAATCCTTATAAATTAATAAATGACTCTCTGATTCTTACGGTCGTCTCTCTATTCTTAGTTCTTGGGCTCTACCCTGAGATATGGATCACATCACCATGCTGGGAAATGGTGCTTCCGGTCTGCAAGGTTGAGGGCACACCTGAGCTCAGATGAGCAACTGGGGATCCCAGGGGCCACCTGCCTGCTGGGCTCTTGTCCTGGCACAGGTGACACGCACCTCAACTGCTCCAATTTGTCCAGAAATCCATATCTTCTGATCAATGTTATTGTGGGCTGACTGTTTGTGATGTATTAGACCTACCCATTCAACCTTAGTAGAAGAGGAGAAAGCAGGGGTGAGTGTGTTTGTATGTGTGTGTGTGTGTGTGTGTGAACACATTCAGGGACCATAAAGGTGAAACTCCATTGTGAACAGGTTAGGACAAGGAAGACCTGCTGAGATTTCAGTAGTCATTGTATTGAGTAGACACTGGGGGAAATTTCTTACTAATTTTGAAACAAGAGAAGATATTAAGGAAAGTATGTGATTTTGTTCATTAGAGACATTAAATTAATAGATAGAAGTCTCACCTGGAGACAGCCTAATGGAGAAAATGAACTTTTGAGTTCTTTCCAGATGGTTGATTTGAGTCAATGCATTTTCATGTATTGATTTATTTAAAAGCTGTGCTTGAAATATTAATGCACGATAAATCTTAGCCATTCTACATAAAACCACTTAAACTAAAGCCTTCCTTTCCCTAAACTCCTACATGTGGTTCACACTGGGGAATTGGGAGCCTGCAATGGTATTCAGTAAATCACAGCTATTTAGAATAGATTGATAAGTGGCAACTGCAGGTAGGAGTTAAGTTCTCGTGCTTGGAGAACATAAAAGCCTAGGAGGGTTATTAATTGCTTGGTAAACTGTCTTTCTACAATTGTTACTGAGGTGCCGTTAAGATGGAAATGATTCTGGCTTTTGGTTTATCAACTCCTCACTACATTTTTCTTCATGCTTTTCCTCTCTTGCTGGCAGTTTAATCAGTCCAGTCTGCAGACAATGTTTGGGTTAATTTACTGAAAGTGTGTCCACCTCTCATAGGCGCCACATGCTTTGGAAGATAAAGCACAAAGTGTGCACTGCCCACATCAGGAGGTGGTCAGCATTTTCGCTGAGAGCGTAGTAATCCTAGTGCGGTGTTTCCTCACTCCCCCCGCTGCTGCTCCTCAGTCAGCGAGCTGCTGTGGTTATTGCTCACCTGAGACAGTTACAAAGCGGAGCTGAAGGGACATCATGGCTCAGTCAAAACTAAATGGAGCCAGGAAGCTTGAAAATGCATGGGCTGCCTTATGTGTTCTCTTCTTCACCTGGGTCAGGTTACTCAGGTGGAGGAGCAGAGCTGCTGCTGGATGGAAGATGCATCAGGGAGGAGCCTGGAAACAGGGCGCTTTAATCCAGACGCTGCCTCGTTTGGTTTAGTTAGAGTTTCACGCTGCTTATGAAAGGACAGTACAGATGCCTCCAAGGATAAATGCAACACTCGACACGGATCCAGATGTGAGTTATAATGGGTTTTGAAGCAATGTGGAGCAGATGTTTATTTCTGGGTGCCTGCAGAATCTGGTTCCCTCAAATTGCATCAGTATATCTCAAGTTTGCATGAAGTCACTCATTTGAAAGCCTTTTCTTTACAGTTTCTGAGAAGGGTCTCAGAGGGTCCCTTCCTCCTATTTACTGAATGACTAGTTCAAAGCCGGGGAAAATCATAACCACCTGAACAGGATATAGTGCTCCTCATGCATTAAAATGCTAGCCTGGCAGATTGGAAAGACTTGGACTTCTGAAGTATGAAAACAGTTGTGACCTTGAGCAAACCTCTTAGCTTAACCTCTGTTCACTCATCTGTAGAATACTGCAAACCATGGCTGCCTGGCAGGAATGCTGGGTGTCTCCACTGGGGAGGGCTGTATCAGGTGTGTTATAGTGACCAGGAGTTTGATGGCCTCAGCCAGTGGTGTGGCCCATGCTTCAGTGTCTCCCCCAGTAAGAGGCTGTGACATCTGAGCCTCAGAGGTTTGTGTGGCCTCAGTGCCACTCCCCTCGCCCAAATGCAACTTTGCATCTACACTTGCCATAACGCATTCCTTGATACAGTCACATCACATTTAGAACATCAAAGGTAGCTCTCTTCATGGGGGAAAAGTTGATTCCTTTATATGATGAGCTCTCTGTACCTCCTTCTATGATCCTTCCAAGCATCTCAGGGACACTAGACAGAGGGTGACCCTGAAGGAAGATGTGCAGAAGCGAGAGTAGGGGCTGTGAACTCCCAGGGGAGGTCGGATGCCAGGGGAAGCATGCTCCAGACCACCTACGTGTCCCAGAACATCCCCAGGGTCAGATACCTCCTCATATCCTCCCCCAGGTCTCCGTGACCTGGTGGGGTGACAGGTATGTGAGCCAGGTGGGCTGTGCTGATTATTTCATAGCCATCCATGTAGAGAAACTTCAAGTTGTACATCTTAAAGGTACACAATGTAAAGTGTCAGTCACACCTCACTAAAGCTGAGGGGCAGAGAATACAGGTGACCTGGAAAGAATCAATACAAGTTGGACAAACAGACAAATGGCATTTTTTCTGGGGTTCAGTGATGGCATCCCTTCTCAGGACTGACTGTACTCACATACTTTATTTGCCAGCTGTATGGTAACGCCATCCAGACAAGCACATCAGTTTTCTTAACTCACTGAAAACACACTATTAAATAGCTATCTACATAACTGACATCCTTTTCATTCTCCTCAGTACATTCTTCAGAAAACTGCAATGCTTTTCCAAAATTATATATATACATATATGTAATTTATATATATACACACACATGTATATATCCTAATTAATAACTGACTCAGGTTCAAAACCTTAACCAAGTCAAAATTAGAGGTTTTATTTGACTTAAAGTGGTCATGAAGGCCAGTGTCTCCTAGTTTCTTCAACCCAGTCGTGATCAGCCTTGGCTGTATGACTGTGACACCAGGAGCTTTGCAAAAGCACCCTGAGATTATGATTTTGTCAGTTTAGGCTGAGGCCCTAAATCCGTTTTTAAGGTTTTTTCAGGCTTTAAGACTTAGTTTTTAAGGATTTTTAAAAAGTTTTTAAGGCTTTCCAGTTTATTCTAATGTGGAGCCAGAGTTAACAGAATGATAGAAGTTGCTCATTTCATCTCTTATTTTACTTAATAATTTATAGGAATGGGAGGCACAAGAACATGCTATGTATTTACAAGTCTATTTAATTGATACTTTCTTATAGGACACTTGGTATGGTCCCATAAACTCTATTATCTTCATTATTTTAATTTTCAGTCTTTACAATGACTTAAAACATAATAAAATAGGAGTTTCCATTGTGGTGCAGTGGAAACGAATCCAACCAGGAATGATGAGGTTGCAGGTTTGATCCCTGGTCTTACTCAGTGGGTTGGGGCTCTGGCGTTGCTGTGAGCTGTGGTGTAGGTCGCAGATGCGGCTCCAATCTGGTGTTGCTGTGGCTCTGGTGTAGGCTGGCAGCTGTAGCTCTGATTAGACCCCTAGCCTAGGAACCTCCATGTGCCACGGGTGTGGCCCTAAAAAGACAAAAGACAAAAACATAATAATAATAATAATAAAATATATTTGTTAATTCAACCTTTAATGCAGAGGTACAAAATTTAGTCTTCTCAAAGTATTTTTTTTTTAATGTAAGGGTTTATTGCTAGATTCTCAATTCTTTTTTTTTTTTTTTTTTTTGACATTTCTTGGGCCGCTCCCGCAGCATATGGAGGTTCCCAGGCTAGGGGTTGAATCGGAGCTGTAGCTGCCAGCCTATGCCAGAGCCACAGCAATGTGGGATCCGAGCCGCATCTGCAACCTACACCACAGCTCACGGCAACGCCGGATCGTTAACCCACTGAGCAAGGGCAGGGATCGAACCCGCAACCTCATGGTTCCTAGTCGGATTCGTTAACCACTGCACCACGATGGGAACTCCTCAAAGTATTTTTGAGAATGTTCTGTTTGATGTAATTTCTTTTTTGTTCAAAATAATTTTTAGGCAATTCTAAACAGTGAGACCAAAGTTTCTAAAATGTGTTACATTAATTAATGCCAGTGTTAACTTTAAACCTGTATTAATTGCTACCGCAAGCTTAATTATATATGGTATCTAAATGATAACGTTCATTTAAAATCCAGTTTAACTTGTTAACTAGAACAAAATATACATTTACAAAATCCTTATCCGATATATGTTTATTTCCATTTAATTATATTAAACTGAGATGTATTGAACATCTACTATTGGCAAAGCATTGCAACAGAGAGTTCAAGCTCGCTGGGAAGAACATAAACTGCCTGGAGTACTTTAAAGTGCGGTGGGAAATAGCAGGCTTACTTACTTCTGTTGTTGTTTATTACCTGCCTTATTGGCTTGTTAGCTCTGATCTTGGAATTGGATAAGTGTGGATTCATATATAAAAGGTCAACCTTGCCAGTTTCTTGAAGAAAAAGATAATTTAATGCCTACCATTCTCCTTCTTATTTCTTTTTTTGGTTTAAATGCAGTTATGTAAAAATAGTATAGCTACCATGAATTGATTGGCTATTTCCTCAATATTGTATCAATAACACACACCTTTAAGAATATATGCATTGTGTGATATTTTAAGGATATATAAATCATATCTAGCAGGTATACGATAAGCATTGGATATGGAAAAAATGATTAATAACTCACTTCAGGAGTTTATAATTTAATCAGTAGCTCTCCATGTATATCTGGGTCGGATTCCCCATTGAAAATGGAGAGAGAAACCCTATATACTACATTTCAAAAGCAGTTCTGTTAACTTCATGTTTGCCTGAAATCCTAAGTTACAAATGGATTCCAGGTTCAGAATTCTGTCTGGTCCTAGAAAATACTGCTTCTAGTCAATGGTGGCCTAGAAAAGACTCACTTTATAGAAAGAAGACAGGCATAGGTAGGTACAAAGACAGATCAACAGACAATTCTGACAGGTGGACAGAAGCAGAGTAGGCAAAAGTGTGAAATGGAGGAAAACATGCTGTGGATGAGTGTGAAGCTGGGAAGAAAGTAGGAGAATCCAGCCTGAAAGGACAATTTGACAAGTTAAAAAAGTAAAAATAAAAAATCAAGCATGCTTGGACCAAATTGAGTTATTTTGACATTTGAAGAAGATAATGATGGAAGAGCATATTTTGGCCAGAATGTGACTGATGTTATAAAGAATATGAACTGTTGTCAGCGGACACTAGGAGCTTGCTGAAAGACATCTGAGCAGGTGTGGCCTCAGAGGCTGGAGAACAGAGCCAAGCGGTCAGAGAATCAGCGTGTCATTGCCACAGGTAAATTCAACTACTGTACGGCTCCTTGTTGTTTCTAGTAGGACTATCCATTCAGAGAATAGAAATTTGGCATAGTGTTCAGTTCCCAGTTAGAAGCTTAGAAAGTCCGTATTATTTTTTACCATGCCAGAAGGGATCTGTCTGCACTATTTGACTGCACTGAATAATTCAGGTCTTAACAAACAGTTAATCCCGAAGTCAAACCACATATCATAGATATGCAAAAATGAAACTGCCTACTGAAAACCCTAAAGCAAACAGAAGTCTAATCACGTTTTATTTGCTGAGATACTGGGTACAAGGGGGACCACATCTGCCATGAGATGTGTACAGCACAATGATTAACTGGCAAGTCTGGATTCAACAACCTGGCCAAATAGACCCTCTTGGGATATCATCTCCTTTCTTCTTGAAATTGTGAAATCTCTTGGAAGATTGCCCCACACACCTTCCTAAACCACTGGTGTCCAGCCTTGCCATCCATAGCCTCTGAACCCCAAACCCCATTTTATTTTCATGTGATTTAGCCGCCTTCTTGATTTCCACTCTTTCCTCCCAACCCATAAGTGAAGACCCTGAATAAGATTCTGTCCTCACCCTCCACTGTGCTCCTGCGAAATCCCGGCTATGCTAATACTCAAGTTAGAACATAGGGATCATTTGCTCCTCTTTCTTTCTGGTTTCCTTTTGTGCAGTTGGGTACAACCTTCTTAAGTGCAAATTGCTGTGCTTACTCTGCCCCCCACTTCCCCATTATAGGTCATGTAATCTACATCCCAATTCCCTAAGCTTGTCTTTGCATCATCACCTCAGATGTCAATCCCTCAACTCCTACTGCTCCCCTAGCTGCACTGTCTAATTTTTCCTGCTGCAGAAAGTCTTCCTCTTCTCTCCACCCGTAAACCCTATTTATCCCTCCATGAGTACTCTGAGTGTTGCCTCCCACTTCTGAGAGCTGTAAAGTTAGCTTATTTTTCTATATCCCTCATGTAGTTCTTGACTAATATTCTCTGTTGCTGTTAATTAGTCCAAATTTGGGGTGATCAATATGGCAGCCACTGGCTACATGGGACCACTGAGCACTTAAATGTGGCTGATTCAAACAGAGATGAACTCTAAGTATGAAACACATCAGATTTCAAAGGCAATGTGGAAAAGAATTACTGTGAGACATTATACATTGAAAAGATGATGTCCTTTTGTTATTTTAAATATTTTTTAAAGTTTTTAATGTGTCTACCAGAAAATGTAAATTACATATGTGGTTATATTTGTGGCCCCCACTTTTATTGGACAGCTTTGGTGTAATCATGTTAGCTTCACACTAAGACTGGAAGTGCCAAGCAAGACCAGATAAGGTGATTTCTCAGATGTTAGGTGGAATCTCACATTATTGCTCAAGGTATCCACCCCACCAACTACCTATGTCTGAAACCCTCATCCTAAAGCCCAAGTTTTGGTTTAAAATTTTGGTTTATAAAGCAAAACCTCTCTGACAAATCAAAGTATATGCTTTATTATCATTAGTTTTCCACTTGAATGAGTCTTTTCAGCTCTTTCCTTGGAACTGAACAAAAGGTAGCGATCATACAAAATTTCCCAGTGATTGAGAGAGAGGGAACTACACTATGAAAAACAAGAGTGAACAAATGTGGAATTTATTTTTTAGTTCACAAATTTGCCTGGAACTAGCCTTTGATAGCCTGATTAAAATCTAAATGCAAGCTCCCAAGAGGCCTCTATGCTATCAGTAGATGGGCAAGAACTATATCTTCCTCTGTTTCCTGTCTTTAGTGTCCAGGACAAGTACCAACAAAAGGTTTCAGACTTCATAGTGATGATAAAAATGAAGGGGCCCATACCACGCCTGAATGGATCACCTTCTTATTACGACATTAGTGAGGGAGCTAAATCAGCTTGTGAGCCCCACAAATTAAATCCTGACTGCATAGTTGGTGATATCATGATTATTAGTTTTATTAGCATAATACATTTATTTTTAAAAACTTCCTATTTATATATTTCTTGGAAAACTCCACTTGGATTACAATTTTCTTAACTTACAAAAACTCACACATCCTGGATATGAAGTAAGCCCTCTACTGAAATAATTAAAATTATTATTTCAAACTTTTAAAAAAGCAGTGACTATGGAGAAACAAAATAATATAAATTTTAAATTTAAATTCAGTGAAATTAATACTTTTGTGGCATTTTCACTCTGTGAAAAAGTAGCATTTTGCTGGGAGTTCCCGTCGTGGTGCAATGGTGAACAAATCCGACTAGGAACCATTAGGTTTTGGGTTCGATCCTTGATCTTGCTCAGTGGGTTAAGGATCCAGCATTGCCGTGAGCTGCGGTGTAAGTTGCAGACGTGGCTTGGATCACGTGTTGCTGTGGCTCTGGAGTAGGCCGGTGGCTACAGCTCTGATTAGACCCCTATCCTGGGAATCTCCATATGCCCTGGGAGCGGCCCTAGAAAAGCCCCCACCCCCCCCCCCCCCCCCCCCGGCCCCCGCTGCCAAAAAAAGGAGCATTTGCAAGCAGGTCTATTTTTTTTTCTTTTTCTTTTCTTTTCTTTTTTTTTTTTTTTTACAAATTCCTTTGTATTTCATTGGTTCATTCAATAACACCAGAAGAGTCCAAGAGAATTTTAATTACAAGTATACTGAAGATAAAAATAGGAGTCTGGCATTATTTTTCCTCTAGTTTTTAAAGAAAATGCCATTCTTGCTTAAAGATTTCAGTAAACATTGTATACCTCTTAAAGTTCTTCAACTTACCCGCTTCTTTGAATTGCCACTAATGTAAAAAGTTTGCCTTACTTATTGCTAAAAAAATGAAAAACAAATTTAACATGAAATCTCATTATATCTGAACTGGTTGTGAAATCTACTGCCATTGTCTTGATAAGTATGGGTCAATGACTTAACAGTACTTATCACACCCTTCAGAGGCCATTCAGCATTCCTCTCTCAACTCCTTTCTATGAGCTGCAATTTTCTTTGCCCAAGAAATTATTTTTTTCAAAGCCTTTTTTTATGAAATAAAGTTTTAACTCAGATGATTCCTTAGGGATTCCTCTTTCGGTTTTATTTCATTAGCTAATTTTAATCTGATTATTGCTAGGCAGGAGACTTATACTTTTGCATGTTCATATAATTTTGTTAAGAACAGGTACTCAAGGAATGGGTAGATGTGTCCTTTTGTACATTTTGACTAGTTAGAGTTTAAATGTAAATGACAGATATTAAAAGTTAAAAAAAAAACCCATACAACTTATTGTAAGTTCTTAAAAATCTCATTCTTTCTGGCTATGCTAAAGAACCCATACTATCTTCCTTGTTGCTCTAGGAATTGAATCATGTTTTATAGATAATGAATAGCAAGTTTATTCATAGCAAATTTAAAGTCATGCTTCAAATTTAGCTCTGGGAAAACATCTATAATAAATCCTATTTCAAACAACTTCAATAAAAACTACTTCTATGCAATAAACATGAAGCCTTCTTCCTATTCCATTAGGTGAGCTTTACACTTTATTACATTGAATACAAGATGAACATGTTTTTACATTTTAATATCTCCAGCAGGAGGATGGATGGTTTATTTGGTAGTGTTTTTGTCTTGGTCTTTTCCTAATGGTGTATAAGATAATTCTGCATACTATAGTTGGTGTTGTCTGCAATCTGATAGAATACTCTAACGGTACTTGCTCATTTGGTTTTACTTAGGCATTTCTCTTTTCCTAGGTGTTAAGATTGTCTCTTGATATTGCTTTGACTCATTTCCTGCCCACCTTTCCATCTCAGGGCACTGTGCACATGCAGAGTTCTAGAACCTTCTCCCACCTCTGCATGAGCTTTTCCTGAAGTGAAGAGCAAAGACAATAAGAAGAAAGGAAAAGAAGAAATATTGGGGTCTTGGGGGAGTTAAAATTTAAATTAATCGAATTTGTGAAAACAGTATAAACAAAATATCTAAAATTAATACCACACAGTACAGTACAACCTGACCACATAGGAGATTAAACATGAATGGATTTAACTAAGGGCTGCAAGTAATCAGTAAATGCATTCACTTTGAAGGACTTAAAAGTGTTAACTGACAGAGAGCTGCACTTTCAGACTGAATGGGCATTTTTAAAGGCAATCTGAGAACTCGGCCACCATAATTTTAAGAGGATAAGGTGAGAATGTCCAGAGAGAAGACTGTGAGGGAAAGGGGATGGCATTCCTTGCAGATCCAGCATGCATCAAATACTTTATAAATATTTTTGTTTGTTTTAAGGAATTTTTATATTATTCAATTAATTTATTACATTTATAGTTGTACAATGATCATCACAACCCAATTTTATAGCATTTCCATCCCAAAGCCCCAGCGCATTCCCCCCCACCCAACCTGTCCCATTTGGAAACCATAAGTTTTTCAAAGTCTTTTGTAAAACTGAAAACTGGAAAGATTTGGTCATCACAATGGTGGGGAAGGAAACCTAAGCCTCCAACCCCCTCAAAGACCAGCAATTAAGCCACTACTCCTGAACAAAAATAGCTGGGAGTCCACTTCAGAAGCTGCAGCAGCACAGTGGCCCCAAATCTCTGAGAATAACTCCACATACAGGGTAGGAGGGAGGTCTGTCTTGCCTACATCGTCCCCTCCCCAAGGCTGGCACTGCTTGGTGTGAAGAAGGAGCTCCCCCCAAAAGGCTCCTCTAAGACAAAGGAGAGCAAGGAGCACCACCAGCTTTCCCAGCCGCTGAGGACACCACATGAAGGACCCACAGTGGTTCCATCCCACCCCAAGGAAACCAAGAGCTAGCAGATCCACATCCACAGTGACCTCTCTGCAGCATTCACCTCCAAGGGCACCTGGGATTGCCTACAGACTCCAACTATGTGAGTCCCAGCCCTCTTTTCCAACTGCTGTCATGGGGATCCCAGGCCCAGCGCCCAGTGTAAACACCAGGAACATGCCTGCAGCTGGCTCTGGCCATGGGCCTCAGCCCTCACCACCACATATGTGTGCCCACGTTTGGCTCCTGCCACCATACGTGCTCTTGCAGGCAGCCCCTGCAATCACGTGCATGTACACCACCAGTCACCACACACCCCTGCTGCAGTCCCTTCCTGCTGGACCCAGAGGTGCTGCCAAGGACCCCAATAGCTCTCATAGCCAGTGCAGATGTCCTGAAACTCTTGACACCAAAGACCACAGGGTTGGTGATTTCATAGACCACAGCTATTTGCTATAGGTATTAGCTTCAAGTATGATTTCAACCCAAGTTTGAAAGAAATTAAATTCATGATAGCCACCATGCATATTTTATGAAAATAATATAGACTTATAGTTATGCAAGCCCAGGCCTTGTGTGTATACATTATAAGAGGTATTGGAATATGCATAATACATGTAAAATCACCTAGTACTGTTCTCTGCTTGCTAATGCGGTATTTATTTTTCCTCTGGGGGATCTTTCTATTTTTTAAATTATTTTAGAGCAGTCATAGGTTCACAGCAATATTAAGCAGAAGGTACAGAAATTCCCATGTAACCCTGCAGCTACACCAACACAGCCTCCCCCATCATCAACATCCCCACCAGATGTTCTATTTGTTACAACTGATGAGCTTACGTTGACACAACACCATCACCCAAAGTCCATAGCTTACATTAGTGTGCACTCTTGGTGTTTTACATCTTTGGGTTTGGACAAATATGTAATGATCTGTCCATTATTATGGTATCATACAGAGTATTTTCACTGCCCTAAAAAATTCTCTGTCCTCTCCTGTTTTTTAAACTTTGTAAAATCCACTTCTTTGAATTTATTTCTATATATATTGAACTTGGAGAACCAAAGAGGCTGTTTTCTCACACATATCTACTAAACATATTTAATGAATGAGTGTGTATGTTATAGTCTATATCTATATATCTATATCTATATATATCTACATATATATAATGACTATGAAAAGACACTATAGTCATCACTTACTTTAACGTTAGAAACATGTAAACACCAGCAAGCGAGATACAGTTCACTTCCACTTCACTTGTTTGTCACAGTTTTCTTCTGTAATCTCTTGCAGGTAATTTAATTGTTTCTTATAGAAATTTCCCTTGACAGTCATCTACCTAGAGTGTTACAAAGAAACAAGAGTTCAAGGAAATTGTCACTTTGCAAAGATTAACTAAAGGCTTGCTGAACATGAAATGGATGATGTTGCTGTAACTTTAAAGACTACCATCCTGGATATTTTTTTTTTCCTCCTTTGATTTCAAATGATCTCATGCAAATAGAAGAGCTGGAGTGAATGCTGGCAGAGAATCTTTAATTAAATATCACTGCCTAAATTTGGAAGCTGGAGACCTGAAGAGGAGAAGCTGTAATCGATTTTCCTGGGCAGCATAGAGAGATTGTCGGGCATCCAAAGTAGCTTAAAGACAGCTTAGTAACTGAGAGGGTGCTTTGTGTTGGCAGAGTTTTGAATTGACTTAAGAGGAAATGTACTACCCTCCACAAGGAGGTTGGTAAAAAGAAACCAGTAACAGGGTAAGTAAAAGGTGTCAGAATCAATAAAGGGAGTTGGCAACAGGCTGAACAGAACGATACCATTTAAGAATTTATTTTAGTACAATCCTTTCATTCTAAAACAATTTCAACCTCGTGGCTTCTTAAAAAGTTCTATAAATTATAGGTAAAAATTTCCACAAGCAATGAGCTTCAGAAGGTCAAATTGGGAAAATTAGGTTCATATTATACTGACACATTTTTCTCTTGAAAGAAACACCGTGCCCGTCTAGCTTAGCATGATAAATCTATGGGTCACTACTACTAATGGGCTTAGCGCCAGAGAGCGAAAATGGTTTCTCTATACAGCCATTGTCTGCATGAGGACCACAGCACATGAGGTAAAGGAAATGCAGTTTTTATAAAGCAAAAGTTCTTGTTCTCATCCCACGTAAGGTCAAAATGCAGTATGTGACAACTGTAGTTCCACGATTATTTTGTATAAAGTAACACAGACCATCCGTTCAGTGAACACTTTACAATACAGCAAGCTCTAGACAATCGAGCTGAGCACCCACTGCCTGTGAATCAGGTCCTGGAAGAGCCCATCTGGGTGATGATCCACCCAGAGAGCAAACACCCTGACGGGGTTCATTCTGTTCTATGTGCAGGAACTGTGTTGTCCAAGTGCTTATGTAGATATGGAGCTCTCACTGCTGTCACATGAAACAGCCTAGTCACAGGATTGCCTCCTGGCAGGTGAGGGGCTGGGAGGTAAGGTCAAGTGGAGGAATTTGCTCAAAGTCACTGCTAAGTGCTAGCAGGGAGCTGGTGCAGCCAAGGTAGTGACTGTGCCTGTACCCACAGCCGCACTTGGGAGCAGCAGGGCCATGGATGCTACAAGATTTGGGGGCAGGAGGAGGGTCCTCTGCCAGATTTGCAGCAGGTGGTCTGCATATGACAGGACCCAGGGGCTACACAGGTCGTTGGATAAGAATCAGACACAGAGGACATGAAATGCTACCCAGACCTTATGAATGAAGATGTCTACAGTATGGCTTTCAACTGCTACATAATAGTCTGTTGTTTGAATAAGGTATTATTTATTCACCCATTCCTTTCACTGAGGAATGGTCCCAATTTTTTTTCCTCAAAATGCCGGCTGAAAAGCAGGTTGTGTTAATACACATAGAGTCTGATGCATTAAAGGTAAACCATTCCAACTGGTTATTTCTATGAATATACACAGATGCAATGACATGAGAAGGTTGGTGTATTAAAATGACTTACCATCTGTGAAATGCATACAACACGCATGACACATACAGTTTGTATTGCTGAACTATTTTCACGCCCATTTTAGAGCAGTTCTTTGTATTTCTCCCCTCTCTTTATTTTTAACCCCCAAATACCATTCCCACTGGAAACCTATGTATTTCACCCATTTACTTGTCCATTACTTTTCTTATGCCTTGGAAGGGAAGCTATAGGAAGACATATATTTTTGTCTATATTTCCATTCTATATTTCCAAGACTTAGAACAATGTCGGACCTAGAATAAGCAATCAGTATGAGTAGTGATAGAAAATGTCACTATAAGTAATTGGCAAGAGTAGCAGGGAGCTTGCCTTTTCTGTGTAATTATATCACAAAGGATAACTATGTGCTAGTCCTTTCTCTAAATGCTCTCTGTCATCCACGTATTTAATGCTGACAGCAAGCCTGGCCATAAGGGGCCCCAAGTCTGAGCTGTGTGGACATAGGACCAGAATGTTAAATCTTGCCTTGGAGAGATGTAAATAAGTTAGGAAGTCAGGAACTGAAGGAGTCCATTCTGACTCACATGAAAGAAGGAGGGAAAGAATTATCTGTGATTTTAAAAATGCAGAACTTGTTTTTACTACATAGCTTGACAGAATCACAAACTTCTGCACCCAGGAACAGGCTCATATTGACACAGATGCTGACTTTTAAAACAAAATAGTTTTATATTTGTCAGGTTTCTTCAGGGAAATAGAACCAAAGGAGGTAGCTGATAGACAGGTAGATAGATGGATAGATAGATAACAGGAATTGACTCACATGATTCGGAACCCAAGAATCCCTAATCTGCCATCTATGGGCTGAGGGACCAGGAAAAGCAGGGTGTCCAGAGGCCCAGGAACCAGGAGTGTCTGAGGGCAGGAGGAAATGGACAAAGTCGCTGGAGCAGACATAGCCGACTGGCCTGGCCTCCACCTTTGTTCTGTTCAAACCCCAGACAGACTGGCTGCTGCCCACACTCATCATGGAGGGAATGTTCCTCATTCTACCCATTCAGATGCTGATCTCTTTCAAAAACAGCCTCACAAATACATCCAGAAATAATGTGTTATCAACTATCTGAGCATCCCTCAGCCCAGTCAGGTTGACACATATGTGTTTTCTAGATGGTTCTAGAATCAGATTCCAAGATGACTGATTCAGAGTCAATATTTATAGAATCTTTTTTTTTAAATGCTCCCAAGTTACTTCCAGCATATCAGTTAAGCATGGGATCTTTGTTAAGTGATGTCCCTCAATACTGTAATCAGGCAAGAAGGTATCAAGGAAGCACTGGGATGTGTCAGTTAACACGTGCCCCATCTAGGGGAACTCTGGCCTGTGGCTGTGTGACTGAAGGGATACCCTGATCCCTTCAGGGCATCCGCAGGGCCATAGCTGCTACTTATTTCCTCATGTCCTTGCGCATCCATATCCACACCATCTATTTGAAGATGGGAACACAGTTTCCCTCCTTCCCCATACACACACCACTGGGGAGTGAGTGCTGTTCCTCGAACAAAAACAGAGGTTATTCTGCAGTGTTCAGCAAAGCAGTTGAAGAGTTACACCTCTAACCGGAAAGGTAAAATTGGCTAATATTGTCTTATTGTTATTGTAGCACAGCTGCTTTAGACATATTTTCATGGTGGACACCAGGGGCAATGTATCTTTGTAATCACTGCCTCCCCAGCCCCATCGTAGTGGCTGGGGGATGTGGTCAGAGAAGAAACACCTGCAGAGGTACACCGGTTACCATAGAAAACACATTTAAATTGAGCAGCATCACCAATGTTTCTAGTTGGAGGCAAAGCCATTCTTACATTATTTTTCCAAGCACCTTCATCCACCAGTTGAGCACCAGTAATACAGTGAGTAAGATTAATATGGCAGCTATGATGCATATACACTGGGGAAAGGCTAGGAGATGAGATACAGAATTGAGGGCTGAACCTGGGGTTAAAGGCTCTGGTTCCCATCATTAGGGTAGCCTTCCGATTATATGCCTCAGTTAAGTGGTTTAAGCAGTTTATCACTAGTGTGATAATCTTAAATAACAAGGTATCTCTATTAAATATTAAGTACACTCCAACTCATAAATTCACTTTAAATGCCTTCATATTTTTAAAGAGCCTGTAGGTTTTTCTGAGCTTCTTCACTACCACATGCATGTATTTCTATATAGATACACACACATGCTCATGACTCACACACCAAATCAAAAATGTATTTAAAAAATTCCCTACTCCCTAAACTAGATTGTGACTAAAAACATACATTCTATTATCTGATATATTTCTCAGTTTATAATAAATTTTCAAATAACTTTGGATCACTTTACAAACACCTGAAATGACACAAGGTGGAACTGATTATATGGCATCTCTTACCATCCCCAGGGCTCAGACTTTCACCCTAATATTTAAGCGTTTATCTTCTCAGTTTTCATTCCTGAAGGTTCAGTCCATCCGGGAGGTTTTTTGTCTTTTCTTTCTGTCTTTTAAAAAAATTAATTGAGGACTTAACTTTGCTCCAATAAGCAAAACTAGAAAGATGAGAGTCTCTGAAATACAGACTGCTGGAGCATAACGTCTACATCCTTTATGGAATAATCTGAGAAGCTCTGCTGATATTCAGCAAATATTTTCCACTGATCACTATTGGGTTTATGGTTCTCTTTGTTATCTTGGTTAAATTGATATCCTGAGAAATGATTTGGTCCAGTAGAACTTGTTTGTTTGTAATTTTGTTGAAAGATACAAGCTAAAATTAAAAAAGTCCTTGGAAAGACAGCTCATCCCCTTATTGATGGTGGAACCAGGTTCTGTGAAGGTTAAATGGCTTGCTCAAGGTTATTGCTAGCAGAAAGTTTTTAAGCTCTCCCACAGAGTGCAGTGTCCTATCAAGTTTTGCCCTGAGAGGTTGCCCTGGGCAAAACTGCTAAATTGATAGATTAGAATTCTCCTAGTGCTCTGGTTCCCAAGGCAACCACTTGGGTGGTCCCAACTCAGAGCTCCCCTGGGGCTCCCACCAGGAGCTCCTGCCTCCCTGGCCCTCTTTCCCTGATGGTATCCATTTTTGTTAAGTTTTTCTGGTCCCCAAATGGAAATTCACCCAACAAGTTTAAGAAAAAGAGGGTTCCATGTGAACTGGTACAGTTTATCCGAAATAAATTAAGAGACCAGACATCAGCCCCTCCCATAATATTGCTATGGCTCTTTAACCATCTGCCAAGTTCATTAGGCATGAGGGTCCAGAGTCTGTCTCTGGGTTTCAAGCCTCAGCTCTTCCACAGTGGAGCTGAATACATCTGGACAAATCCTCTAATGCAGCTCTAAGCCTTAGTTTTTCACTTATAAAATAGAGATAGCAATGGAAACCTACTCCCAGGTTGTAAGAAATAAATGAAATAATAATAGTGATAAATAAATGAAAGCTTGCATGTACAAAATATAAACACTCGTTGCCGTCATTGTTATTACTAGCAATTGCTTATTCAAACTCTCTGCGGGATGTGTAAATCCTGTGCTTCATAACTGCTACTCATTCATACTTTTGGCTTCCTCCACTTTTGCTGGCCTGGTGCTGTTGATGCTAACTCCAATTCCTCTAAATGCATCTGTAAGCTTTAGCTCTTCTTTGGAAAGTTTGCACCTTTAAGAAGCTGGAATCACATCTTAACCCAGCCATCCTATTACATTGGCTCAAGTGCTTACTCCTGATTTATTTACCTGTAGGTTTTAGTTTTCTTAGTAGAGACTATAGCTGGAAGGTGTTTTATTAATATATACACTAGAGAATCCTGAATTCTTACCAAGACACTCAACATTCCTTTCTATGCTGGACTGCATTTCCACTGAAATTGACTATTTCTCCATCTCCTTCCTTCAAAGGCTGGGATTTTGCATGTGGAAATAAATCTATAAATAGAGAATATAGGCCTGTGGGGCCAGAGGCTGGCGAGCTCAGTGGGAAGGTATGGAAACCGCTTAAGAGGCATAATGGGTTTTACTTGGAACTGATGGAAAGGTTTTAGAACTGGACAGAGATGGTGATTGACAACACTGTGAATGTAATAAATGCCATTGAACCGTTCAGTTCTAAATGCTTACGTTTTTGTTATGTGAATGTCACTAGATACTCTTTTTTTAATCTATAATATTACAAGAGGACTAGAAAGACCTTCTCATAGTGTCTCCTGCAAGGGAAAACTACTCTTCTTCCAAGGGAGGATGCATGAGAGCTGGTGGAGGCCGTGATAAGTATAGTTCCACTTATGTCCTCTTAGATTCTATGACTGAGCCTGTGAATAAGACTGACATAAAACCAATTAATAGGAGAAAAGTGCATGAATTTTACTTCATACTTTTACCTGAATATGGGAGGCTTCTTAGGAAAAATGAAGGCCTTAAAAAACTGTTGGAGCCAAGAAATTATATATATATATATATATATATACACTTTTTAAACAAAGAACAATAAATGTGTCAAGGGAAAAGACAAAGGAGAAGGGAGTTAAGACTGTAAATTATAGCAGAGTGATGGAAACATACCAGAAAACAAATGGGAGATGCAGACACCCCACCCCAGGCCACCCACTGGTGACAAGACTATTCTCTCCTCTGGGTGCAGCAAGGGCAGCCTTCTCATCGGAAGTTCCATGACCTGCTTTCAGGCAGGAAGAGGAATGGCGGGCAGCCCTTCCTGCAGCTGTAGCTGCAGTTTCTCAAGTGTCTTCACTGCAAAATAATCAATATGCCAAAGTAGCATATTGTGGGTGGCACATTCTGAATCCCTTCATCCACAAAACATCTGTCATGGAAGCCAAGCTTGACCTGGCCTTTCCTACAGGCCAGGTGCCTTGAGGAGTGCTTTCTTGCAGGTAGAAGCCACTGTTGGTACCCACAGACAACCCAACCTGATGCCTCTGCATTTCCTACAGCCAAGGCCAGCCCAAGCCAGTAGTTTCTGGGCTGAACCTCCCCCCCCACCCCCCTGCTTCTCTGCCAGAGGAACTCTTGATCTGGGAGTTTGTTCAGCACAGAGCAGCCAGTCATGCTGGGCGTGAAATGCACCCCCAGCCAAGGAGAGGAAGGCATTTGTAGGCAAATCTCTCCACCTTTATCCCCTCAGAGGTTTGTTCTATGTGGCTCCCTAGAAGGAACCCCATGGATTCAGGCCCAGGGACCCAAAGCCGAATTTCACTCATCAATGAATACTTCCTCCTTCCACCTCTGCATCCCTAAGACCATCCTTGGTAAATTGAAAGCACCTGAGTTTTTGTTTCAGTGTCAACTTTTGACCAAACAAAAATGAAGTGAGGAGTTCCTGTCATGGCTCAGTGGTTAACGAGCCTGACTAGTATCCATGAGGATGTGGGTTCAATGCCTGGCCTCCCTCAGTGGGTTAAGGATCCAGCATTGCCATGACCTGTGGTGTAGTGTAGGTCACAGATTCGGCTCAGATCCCATGTTGCTGTGGCTGTGGTATAGGCTGGCAGCTGTAGCTCTGATTCGACTCCTAGCCTGGGAACCTCCATATGCCATGGGTGCGACTCTAAAAAGACCAAAAAAAAAAAAATGAAGTGAATGAATTAGCTCACATAGTCCTGAAGTCTTTTGAGGTTGATGCAAATATTATACCTTTTTGCATTAGAATACTGAGAGTAATGAAGTTTAAGTGATTTGCCCAAGGACCTACAGTTATTAAGTGACAAACCCAGATTTAATATTGATCTGTGTAACTCCCAAGCTCATATTCATAAGCCCAACACTGTATTTTATATAATTAAATCGGTTGTAACACTAGCCTGGCTGGGAGAAAGAATATCACTGCTTCCTAGCCGCTAATGAAATAATGACCCTGGATAATGATCACTAGTAGCTCCTGAAATCACAGAAAGACAAACCACACCTGGCGAGCTTCCTATTAGAAATACCAAACATACCTATGAAGAATCACTGACAGAAAATTAAACCTGACTCTTATTGAGGCTTTATCTGACTGACAGTATATGACAAAGAACAGAGGATACAAAACACCTTCCCAGGATATATGATTAGTAAAATCTACCAGCTGGAATCTCTACTAAACACAGCACATTGTGTTCAATAAATAAACTGTAGAGTGGTTGGGGCAGGGAAGAAAATGCAAAGAGAAACCATAGAATTTCCCAAAGACTTCAGAGACGCTTCAACCCGGTACAATATCAACATCTTATTTGATCCTACATATATAAGTAAATTGATTTTTTAAATGAAATAATTAGGGAAACTTGAATCCTGACTAGATCTGATAATAGCAAGGGAATAGTATATGTTTTCATACAATAATGGTATTATGGTCATTCATTTTAAAAGGCATTTTAATCTTTTAGAGATACATACTGAAATATTTATGGACTTGTGAATTTATGGTCTGGGGTTTGCTTCGAAACAACCTGGGTAGGGAGAGAAGTTTGTACGGCTATAGATTAAAAAATAATAATACATCATAGCTGTGAGTTAGTAATTGTAGTTAAGTGATGAGAATATGTCAATTCTGCACACTTTTATCTGTAATTTTGTCAACGCTTGAAGTAAGTTTTTTCATACTAAAAAGGTAAAGAACACAATGACCATTAGCAAGAAATGAGATCTTGAGGCAGTAAATTATTCTTCCTCTTATGGCTAAACGCATTTTCTCTTGTCAACTCTAACATACTTTTTCTTAACATCTAGCCTAAGATAAATTGTGTTGTGTTTGAACATGTCACAGTATTGCATTAAGAGCTTCATCTGTGAGTGCGCTTCTGGCTGCTTCTATCAACCTGGAACAGTGACCATTTCTAGGTCCTTAAAAGGGAATAAGCAGAGTGTCCTTGGTAAGGATAGTAAATGGCAGGAAGGTCAATCCCTTAGAAGGAAATCTCTACCTGGAGAGGGGAAGGTAGAAGGCTGCAGTTGAAGGAACTAAGAGCATGAAGTGTAAAACCTTCACTGGTGCTGCAAACTATCAAGTATAATCAATTCCTACCATTAACACATGGCCAGAATGGACATGAGTCAACTGAGGGAGAACAGGTCTGGGCAGCCATCATGGGTGGAATTCTTTGCTCTGAGCACCCAGAACTTTGTTTGGTCCATGCTTAGTGGGGATTGTGCCCAGTGCCACTGAATCCCATGAGCTGAATTGCCTTGGTGCCTAAGGAGAAACTGGGATGCTCATTATTAGCTACAAGGAGAAGTGACTGAGTCAGGGACAGTGACTGCGAGGAGTTCTCATGGCCCAGACAGTTTCTCTCTGTCATCTAACCTCATGGGTAGATAGCCAAAAATATCAGAAGGAAGCCACATTATCCACTTATTAGCTGGAATCCCTATACAGGGAATGGAAGTATGGAAGCCATCGTGGTGACCATAGCATCTCCTTCTGAATAAAACCCTTTGCAAATGGGAAAGTATCTGGTGGACAAAGGAAGAACCAAAGCTGGAGGACGAGAGGGATGCAATGCTTCTGGCCTCAGGCTAGAAACAATGAAGCCCCTGGACCAAAAGCCCCTCTCCTCTGAGCTTTGATGGAAGAAGTGACCCAAGATCTGGGGAAGAGGGATTTAGGTAAGTGTGTCTTGTCTTCCAAGGCACCCCTGTGTCTCACCCATCTTCTGCACTAAGATATATTAATAAATTCAAACAGTTATCATGTACCCTTTCCATCCTGCTGTGGGCTTCTCTCTGTCAAGTCTTGTTTTTGGTGCTGATATTACAGTATGCTCTGCAGGGGAATAACCCATTGCCCCATTTCCAAGTGCATGAGGGTCATTTTCTCTACCTTTAGACATTATTTCTGTTTTTAAAGTGAGGATAACCAGGCCTAAGAACTCATTAAGGATAACTGGTCTTAGGGCTAGTGTGTGGTAGTACAACTAGATTTGAAAGGTCCTGCTCTGAAGCCCAGCAGAAAAGATCATCTCCTTCCATGGGGTACATATGTCAGCGGGTTAAAACATTCCCCCAGCAAACACTCACTCAGTCATGTTAGAAAGACAGGGAAGGAGTACCTTGATAGCCTGAAATGGCTTTAAGACAGCAGCTACATCTGGAATGCAGTAATCTTCTCATAAGGGAGTTTTCCAAAGAGCCAACATTAATTTTCCAAAAGTTATCCATGTTAGCTCTCAAATTGAACTTCTTTGACTTAGATTCCTTGCAGAGTTAATATGACCAGATCTTGGATTAGAGGTTTTGCTCGCTGATGTGGAAATCTCACCTGGAAAACAGGGGCAATATTCCACTATAGCACCATGTGGCATCTGGCATGAGTTATTTTAAAATCATTGATTTGCAAATGGCATTATTTTGTTTTTTTTATGGCTGAGTAGTATTGCATTGTGTATATATACCACATCTTCCTAATCCAATCATCTCTCAGTGGACATTTGGGTTGTTTCCATGTCTTGGCTATTGCGACTAGAGCTGCAATGAACATGGGGGTGCATGTGTCTTTTTTAAAGAAAGTTTTGTCCAGATATATGCCTAAGAGTGGGATCGCTGGGTCATACGGTAGTTCTGTGTATCAATTTCTAAGGTACATCCATTCTGTTCTCCATAGTGGTTGTACCAGCTTACATTCCCACCAACAGTGCAGGAGGGTTCCCTTGTCTCCTTACCCCCTTCAGCATTTGTTATTTGTAGACTTAGTTTTTTTGTTTTTTGTTTTTTTCTTTTTTTGTCTTTTTGCCATTTCTTGGGCTGCTCCCGTGGCATATGGAGTTTCCCAGGCTAGGGGTCTAATCGGATCTGTAGCTGCAAGCCTATGCCAGAGCCACAGCAACGCAGGATCCAAGCTGCGTCTGCAACCTACACCACAGCTCACGGCAAAGCCGGATCGTTAACCCACTGAGCAAGGGCAGGGATCGAACCTACAACCTCATCGTTCCTAGTCGGATTCGTTAACCACTGCACCACGACAGGACATCCTGTAGACATATTAATGATGGCCATTCTGACTGGTGTGAACTGGTATTTCATGGTAGTTTTGATTTGCATTTCTCTAAAAACGAGGGATGTTGAGCATTGTTTCAAGTGCTTGTTGGCCATCTGTATATCCTCCTTGGAGAAATATCTGTTTAGGTCTTTTGCCCACTTTTCCATTGGGTTGTTGGCTTGTTTGCTGTTGAGTTGTATAAGTTGTTTGTATATTTTAGAGATTAAGCCCTTGTCAGTTGCATTATTTGAAAGTATTTTCTCCCATTTTATAAGTTGTCTTTTTGTTCTTTTTATGTTTTCCTTTGCTTTTCAAAAACTTGTCAGTTTGATTAAGTCCCATTGATTTATTTTTGCTTTTATTTCTGTTGCTTTGGGAGACTGACCTGACAAAAAACATTTGTGAGGTTGATGTCAGAGAATGTTTTGCCTATGTTCTCTTCCAGGAGTTTCATGGTGTCTTGTCTTATATTTAAGTTTTTAAGCCATTTTGAGTTTATTTTCATGCATGGTGTGAGAGTGTGTTCTACTTTCACTGATTTACATGCAGCTGTCCAGGTTTCCCAGCACCACTTTCTGAAAAGACTGCCTTTTCCCATTGCATGTTCTTGACTCCTTTGTCAAAGATTAATTGTCATAGGTGTCTGGATTTATTTCTGGGTTCTCTATTGTGTCTGTATGTCTGTTTTGGTACCAGTACCACACTGTCTTGATGACTGTGGCTTTGTAACATTGCCTGAAATCTGAGAGAGTTATGCCTCCTGCTTGGTTTTTGTTCCTCAGAATTGCTTTGGCAATTCTGGGTCATTTGTGGTTTCATATAAATGTTTGGATTGTTTGTTCTAGTTCTGTGAAAAATGTCATGGTAATTTGATATGAATTGCAATGAATCTGTAGATTGCTTTGGGTAGTATGGCCATTTTACAACATTAATTTTTCCAACCCAGGAGCATGGAATATCTTTCCATTTCTTTACATCTTCTTTAATTTCCTTGATTAATGTTTTATAGTTCTCAGCATATAAGTCCTTTACTTCTTGGTCAGGTGTATTCCCAGGTATTTGATTTTTTGGGATGCAATTTTAAAAGGTATTGTATTTTTGTGTTCCTTTTCTAATATTTCATTGTTAGCATACAGAAATGCAACTGATTTCTGAATGTTAATCTTATATCCTGCTACTTTGCTGAATTTGTTGATCAATTCAAGAAGTTTTTGGGTTGGGTCCTTAGGGTTTTCTATATATTAGTATCATGTCATCTGCATACAGTGACTGTTTTACCTCTTTTCCTATTTGGATATTTTCTATTTCTTTTGTTTGATTGGTGTGGCTAGGACTTCCAGTACTATGTTGAATAAAAGTGGTGAGAGTGGGCATCCCTGTCTTGTTCTAGATTTTAGTGGGAAGGCTTTCAGATTTTCTCCATTGAGTATTATATTTGCTGTGGGTTTGTCATAAATGGCTTTGATTATGTTAAGGTATGTTCCCTCTATAGCCACTTTGGTAAGAGTTTTGATCATGAATGGATGTTGGACTTTGTCAAATGCTTTTTCTGCATCTATTGAGATGATCATGTGGTTTTTGACTTTTCTTTTGTTAATGTAGTATATGACGTTGATTGATTTGTGTATGTTGAATCATCCTTGTGAACCCAGAATAAATCCCACATAGTCGTAGTGTGTGATCTTTTTCATATGTTGTTGGATTTGGTTGGGTAAAATTTTGTTGAGAATTTTTGCATCTACATTCATCAAAGATATTGACCTATAGTTTTCTTTTTTGGTGGTATCTTTGTCTGGTTTTGGAATTAAGGTGATGGTGGCATCATAGAATGTCTTTCTTCTTCAAACTTTTGAAAAAATTTAAGGAGGATGGGCATAAGTACCTCTTTGTATATTTGGTAGAATTCACCTGTGAAGCCATCTGGTCCTGAACTTTTCTTTGTAGGGAGTGTTTTTATGACATATTCAATTTCATTTCTCATTATCAGTCTCTTCAGTTTGTCTATTTCTTATTAATTCAGTTTTGGCAGACTGTTAAATCTCTAGAAAGTTGTCCACTTCTTCTAGGCTGTCAAATTTGTTAGCATACAACTGTTCATAGCATTCTCTCATGACTTTTTGTATTTCTGTAGTATCAGCTGTGACTTCTCCTTTTTTCATTTCTTATTTTGTTTATTTGTGTTTTTTCTCTCCTCTTCTTGATGAGTCTAGCCAGAGGTTAGTCAATTTTGTTTACCTTTTCAAAGAACCAGCTCTTGGTTTTATTGATTTTTTTCTATTTTTTTTAATCTGCATTTTTTTTAATTTACTCTCTGATCTTTGTGATTTCCTTCCTTCTGCTGACTTTAAGTTTTGTTTGTTGTTCTTTTTCTAATTCATTTAGGTGATGGGTTAAGTTGTTGATTTGAGGTTTTTCTTCCTTTTTGAGGAAGGCCTGTATTGCTATGTATTTCCCTGTGAGCACTGCTTTTGCGGCATCCCATAGATTTTGAGTGGTTTTGTTTTCATTACCATTTGTCTCAAGGTGTTTTTTAATTTCCTTCTTGATTTTCTCATTGACCCATTGGTTTTTTAGTAGTATGCTGTTTAGTCTCCATTTAGTAAGTTTTTTTCTCATTTCTTTTCCTGTAGTTGATTTCTGGTTTCATGCCATTGTGGTCAAAGATACTTGAAATAATTCCTATACTCTTAAATTTGTTGAGGTTAGTTTTGTGCCCCAGTATGTAGTCAATTCTTGAGAATTTCTATGTGTGCTTGAGAAGAATGTATACTCTGATTTTATTCAATGTAATGTCCTGAAAATGTCAATTAAGTCTAACTCTTCTATTATGTCCTTTAGGATTTTCTGTCTAAAGGATCTGTCTATTGATGTGAGTGGGGTGTTAAATTCTCCTACTATAATTGTATTGCCATCAATTTCTCCTTTTTATGTCTGTTAGTATTTGTTGTAGGTATCTGGGTGCTCCTATATTAGGGGCATATATATTGATGATTGTAATATCCTCTTCTTGAATGGATTCTTTTACCATTAAATAATGTCCTTCTTTGTCTTTATTTATGGCCCTTGTTTTAAAGTCTGTTTTGTCTGGATGGAACTAGAGACTCTTAGCCTGAGTGAAGTAAGTCAGAAAGAGAAAGACAAATACCATATGATATCACTTATATCTGGAATACAATATATAGCACAAATGACCTTTCCACAGAAAAGAAAATCATGGACTTGGAGAATAGACTTATGGTTTCCAAGGGAGAGGGGGAGGGAGTAGAATGGATTGGGAGCTTGGGGTTAATTGACTATTGCCTTTAGAATGGATTAGCAATGAGATCCTGCTTGTAGCACTGGGAACTATGTCTAGTCACTTATGACAGAGCATGATAATGTCAGAAAAAAGAATGTATACATGTATGTGTAACTGGGTTACCTTACTGTACAGTAGAAAATTGACAGAACACTGTAAACCAGCTATAATGGAAAAAATAAAAATCGTCATACAAATTAAAAAAAAATCATTGGTTCACTGAATTACTTATATTTTCCATATGGTTGGTGTCAATATCCCAAAAATAGATATTGTATAGTATCTTTAAAATATCACCCTTGTTCATATCACCACCACTGTCATCAGAAAAAAGTCTTTACATATTAGGAGGTTATGAAAAATCACAGAAGCAAATAATAGTTTTCCATAATCCTGATGTTTGCTTAAAAACTCAAATGTCATCATCAGAAAAAAATACTATCCAATACATTTAAAGGACTAGCTGATAATTTTCAAGTAAATATCACCAAATACCTGGCTGACAACCCAAATACCTGATGATAAGCATATTTTTAAGGTGGCCCCTCTGATCTGTGATCTTGACTGATGCTCCCCTCTGGGTGACAGGATGGGCCCTCCCTTCTGTGAATGGGCCACACTGCATGGCACCATTGACATTAAGAAAAGGACCCTGTCTGCAGTGGCCTGTACCTCATCGAATGAGCCCTGCCAAAGAGCACTTCTGGGAAAAGAGATTCTGTATGCAAGAAACTCAATAGGAGGGAGAACCTCCTTTTCACTGGAGATGGGTGGGGTGCATAGCAGGGAAGGGTGGGTAGCCTCCTGGAACTGAGAGTAACCCCTGGACAACAGCCAGGAAGAGCGTGGGGACCTCAGTCCAACAGCCAACAAACAACCTGTCTGATCCTGGAGAAGGACACCTCCCAGCCCCTACAGGAGAAGGCAGCTTGGCCAACTCCATGAATGTCAGACACAGGTCCAAGAACCTGATGAGTGGATTTCTGACCCATACAACTGTGAGACAGTACATTCTTGCTGTTTTAAGTACTGCATGTGGTATAGGTGCCCCAGGTATCTATGAGGGATTGATTCCAGCCCCACCCCCACCCCAGATACCAAGATCCACAGATCGTCAAGCCCCTTTCATAAAATGGTTTGGGGTCTGCATAGGACCTACACACATGTCTCTGTGTGCTTATGAACTTCTCTAGCTTATTTAGGATACTTAATACAATGTAAGTGCCTTAAGGATAGTTGCCAGCACATTGCATTTTTCAGCTTTTCAATCTGTGGTTGCTTGAATTAGAGCATGTAGAACCTGCAGGTACAGGGAGCCAACTCTAATTTGTTATGCAGCCATAAAACCTACTACAAGCATCCTGACTTGTTAGTCTTCCTTTTAAGTAAAAGTGGTAGTTCATGAAAACGCAGTTCCGTTCATCTCTGAAGTCAAAGAATTGCACGAGCATTTATCCTCAAGATAGGCACCATTCTTTGTTGTACAGTGGAAGGGCTGCAAAAGTACTTCCCATTTCTTAAGCAGAACATTAACAAGCTATGCATTAAAAGGCTGAGACTTCACAACACTAGTTATTTTCATGGCTTTGTTCTTGGCATTCTCACTTAAGCACCCTGGGTAATACAATGATGGTGGTGCTGTTGGCTCCCCTGCCTTCTTCATGCTGAGGCTTCAGCAGTTTACCTAGCTTTGCTTTTTTACAGAGTGAAACAAGAAAATAATACCTTAGTATGTATGTGAAAACAGTTCTGCCCTAATAGGGCCCCCAGAAGGTCTTGGGGTCCCTGGGCATGTGCAACACTCTTTGACAACTGCTAGTGAAGACAGTCTATCCATTTCCAGCTTTTTAGTTGTATCTTCAGGCTGATATTTCTCCAGTTCACATCTCTAGCCCCAGTCTTTCCCTTGTTCAGTCTCATGTAGCCAAATTCTTAGCTCCGTGTCCAGTAACAAGCATATCAAACCCAGTACATCCAAAACCAAGTCTTACTTCCCTACACAGTCTAATTCTCTCTATACCACATCTCAGTGTATGAATAATGGTCTAATTATAACACCGCACCTAAAAGAACCTCAGTTCATAATCTCAGATCCAGAAAAGGCTATTCCAGAGCAATTTACAAAATGCTATGCTACAACACATGCATTTCATGCCTGGACTGAATAGTTTTACTAGCGAGGACTCTTTCCACTATGTTCTTTTCCAAGGTGAGTTATCAGTGGGGATATATTGGGAATATTGGCCACAGGGAACATTTATAGATCAAAGTTCAAAGATAAGAGAGAAGATTCTTTTCATGAGAGAATGGTTTCAGATCTGGTTTAGGTCGAGGCAAATACTACCTTATGTTTAGTCAAGATTAGTAGCTTAATCAATATGTTGATCCACAAGGCTTCAAACTATTAAATTACTTTGAAGTCTTAACTTTCATGGAAGTTCAATGCTGTTACGTTTAAACATTTCTGCCTTCCAATGTTTGCCTCCCAAAGTTGAAGATATCCACATTTTGATTTCTTACAGTAACTGTTTACTTAAGTTTTGGACAAACCCTGATTTACATAACAGTCACTACATCCACTCTCTTTACACTGGCTTTATGGGGGGGGTTGGTGATGGCAGGGGAGGGGGAAAGAGGAAGACGACATTTAGGTTTATCAGTGTTGTCTATCAGAAACTGCTGGCCACTAAAAAGGCTGCTATTCCTGCTATTTCCTTTATCCAGCACCTCTCAGAAAATGCTCTGTAATTAATTTCTCAAAAATGGCTTATGACAATTCATTCAGAGAAATGTTATTATTCCCATGTAAAGGATGTACAATGCTGTCCCCTTTTTCAGCACATTAAGTTTGATTTAATATACCATTTAATGAAATTAATGAGGCTTTTCCAAAAGCACTGGGGAAAAACAGCAAAATAATAGTACTTACAAAGTCGTAATAAAGTAAAAGTGGGAAACAAGGAAATACTTTTAAACCAAAAATACCATTAGAATTCAGAAGCAAAAAAAATCTGAAAGTATGTTTCTCTCGTGTCCCAAGCATTGGAATGCTATAAACTCTTGTCAACAGCTGAAGTGAAAATAATGAACCCAGTTTCGCGTGGGCCAGATACCGTGCTGGTGTTCATGGTGTAATCCCATTGAATCATCTGTCAGGACTGATTATAAAGACTGAGCCACAGAGGATGTAGAAACAGTGCCCATTAGTCCTAACTACTGAAAATCTACAGCCCTATACCCCCCCACACACACACCCCAGGGCATGGCCGTGCATCCCATGTCCCCGCGTGGGGTGAGGGCTTGCCGCTTACAGAACAAGAGAAATATCACAGCTTCACTAAGGAAGCAGTGTCTGTAGAGATGCAGGGGCCAGAGAAAGAAATTGACCTCTGATTGTGGCCTGGTCCTCCTGCTGTTCAAAGGCACATGGTCGCCTGAACTCCTGGGAGGGCAGCTTTGAACACAGCCAGGTTCTGAGGCTTTCAGCTCTGCGCTGAGAAACCAGCCATCCAGGGCTCAGTTTACAGGCCTGCTGCTAGACATCATGTGAGCTTCCCCAGGGGTCGTGGTTGAGAAACATGCTTTCATTCTTTGCCTGAAAAAATAAAGACTTGGGCCATGGCTCACGTGGGCTCTGCCCACCACGGGGGCCACTCCTGCTGGGGGGTGTCAGGTGCATGAATATGAGCTCCTACATACCCTGGCCAGAGGCACTAAAAGCTGTGGAGGCAGGAAAGCAGAGGTTGTCCTGAGATTTCTTGCTAACAGGTCCTCCTGGGGCTGAGGGACACTTATACTTCACACATTTATCTATTACGTTAGAGCTTATATCACTTATGCAGATATTTTATACAGAGTTAATCACAATGAACAGCTTCTACCAATCTCATGAATAGAAGACAGAGATTGTCAATGAAATGATGTTCCAGTAAATTCCCTCCTGTACTCTTCTCACTTTTTTTTTCCCAAAAAAGACTACAGTTAGGATTTTTGATCAAGCTCCTGACTTTTAGGAAAGCTGTACCAGTTACCCTAAGTGGTCCTCTATCTATCTATCTATCATCTATCTATAAGGTGATATCTTGACTGTATCACCTTGGCCAATATGGAAATTTAGCATATAAAAGATTTCTAACCTGGAAGTTGAAAAGTACTCTCTCAGTTTTATTTGTGCTTAAAATAATGTGCTAATTCATGTATTCTAGGAGATAAATCTGATGATCACTCTCTCATGGTTTCTATATGATTTTATGGGAGGTTTAATTGTTACTACAATATTTTAAAAATTAATTTAGAAACAATTGCTGCCTTTACTATGATATCTTACTGGATTATTGATTTATTCACTAATTTGTTTATTGATGGTAGACGTGTGCCAGTTTCTCCGTTGGAAATGAAAATGACAGGACATGGTCCTAATCCCTTGGGGACAGTACTCAGGGAGTTAGCTTTTTCTCCAACCTCCTGTACATGAAGAAGATAAGGAAAGGAGAGAAGATGAGGCTTCCCAACAGATGGAAGCATTAGAGGAAAGTCCCCTCCTGTATGAAGTATCCTTCAAGCTCTGTGCAGGCCCGTGGATGGCCAGACTGCACATATAGGGGTTCTGCCTGTTATCTCCTTTCCTCTTCTCAACACCTCTGTGAGGCTGGGGACATCATCTTTCTTATACAAAGGATCTAAGTTTTAGGGATGTTATTAACCCACCAGAGTGATGTCACTAAGGAGCTGCAGGAGGATGATACATCTCACATTGAACCCCAAAATCCAAGCTGTGTAAGTTTGAGGCTTTTCTGATTAAAAGAGTTAGAAAAAATGTAAAACTGAAATTGCCCTTAGCATATGTCATACTCTTCTTGGGCTGTTATAACAAAATACCATAGACTTGGTGACTTGTAAACATCAGACAAGACTGCTGACAGTTCTGGAGGCTGGAAGTCCGAGGTCAAGGACTAGCAGATTCAGGGTCTGGTGAGAGCTTTCAGGTTCATGGTTAGTGGTTTTCTTACTGAGTCCTCACTAGGTAGAGGGCAAGGGAGCTCTCTGGGGGCCTTTTTCTAAGAGCATTAATCCCATCATGACCTAATCACCTCACACAGGCCCCACGTCCTCATATCATCACATTTGGGGTTAGGTTTCTACATATGAATTTGACACAAATATTCAGACTCTAGTGGAATAGGAGGAAGTGAATGACAGTATGAGATAATAGAATAGAATATGTTTCTATTCCAATTCCTGGCACAGGACTCCTAAAACTCTTAAAAATTCCCTAGTGAGAAAAACACTAGAAGCATCTTTTATTCTATTGAGGTGACTCTTGATGGGCACCTGGATGGGGGCTGGTCACCAGAGAAACCAAGCCCTGATTAGAACTTGAAGTTTTCAGCCCTACTCTATATCCTCCAAAGAGGGAATAAAGGGTATAAAAGGAGTTACGGGTGCATCATGCTTCTGTGAAGAAGACTCCATACAATCTTAACAGTAATGGGTTCAGAGAGCTTCCACGTTGGCAAAAACGTCCACGCCATGAGGGTAACCTCAACTCCACAGGTAGTGAGCCCCTATGCTTGGCACCCTCCTGGACCTCACCCTGTGTATCTCTTCATCTGACTGCTTACCTGTATTCTTTATCATAGGGAAGAAATGGGATTTTCCTTTGCAGCAGTCAATGAGTCTTTGATGTACAGTGCTGGTCCTATCTGAGGACCAAAGTGTGCTCTGTGTGCATGATGTTCAGCCTTACCTGACAGCCCCGCCCAGCAGCAAGTTTTCACTTTGCCTGGAGCATCTTGTGCATTTGTAGTAACAGATCTGCAAGTCACCCTTACATTTCAGAAGAAAACACTGAACTGAATTCTCTCACAGTCCACCTTATAATACACGGTACAGAGACGAGTGGAATTCTACTGTGAATTGACACCAAAGACATCCTTTTATTTTGCATCATCTGCCTAGAACAAGAAGGAGAAAATAGAGTGTCAGGCTTCCTAAAATTCAATCCCTTTATTTAATCAATGAGACAAAAAGCAAAGTTGTGGCTCAAGATTTCAGAAAATTCACAAGTGAGACTAGAGCATATGACAACTTAAACCACAGCGACACCTATGAGTCTATGATTTGTTAAGCTTGTGAGGACAAATAAAGTTAATTGCCTTCCTTCCAATAAAGGATGCTACTGTAATTATCCTTTAAATGAGTGAAGAATGCAATAACCATGGGTGTATGGGCGTCCCACCCTAATCCCTCAGACTACTCAGATGTGACTCTCCATGTACTAATATAACTTCACATGGAAATTTTTTTTTTCCCTCTAAATTTCACAGTGCTGTTAAGTGACATTAGACTAAAAGATTTTGGTAACAGGGAATATCAACAACAAAATTGTTAACACTGTGATGTCTAGAAAATACATACCTGTGATGTTTCAGGTGCAAAAGATTTTTTTAATGCCAGGCTTAAAGAAGCTGATTTTCACAACCAAAGGGACGCTGGCTTATTTAAGAGAAAAAAAATGAAGGAGTTGCTGTTGTGACTTAGCAGGCTACAAATCCAACTAGCATCCATGAGGATGCGGGTTCAATCCCTGGCCTCTCTCGGTGGGTTAAGGATCCCGCGTTGCTGTGGGCTGTGGTGTAGGTTGCAGAGGCGGCTTGGATCCCACCTTGCTTTGGCTGTGGTATAGTCTGGCAGCTGCAGCTCCGATTGGCCTCCTCGCCTGGGAACGTACACATGCCAGCAAGTGAGGCCCTAAAAAGAAAACAAACAAAAACAATAGAAATGAAAAGCTGATAATGTAGTTCCTAAGACTTGGCAGTCAGTTATCCTCAAGAGTCCATGCTCAAGGACTTCAGAAAATCTCATAAAAATGTGGGATCCCCGAGTGTGGCTAAACTTACAAGGGAGATGCTGGCAAGGTAACTGCTAAAGAAGAGACAAGAATTATTTCTAGATTTAGGAGTTCCCACTGTAGTACAAGGAGACGGCAGTGTCTGGAGCACCAGGAGGCTGGTTCATCCCCTGCCTGCACAGAGTTAAGGACCTGCTGTTGCAGTAACTGCGGTGGGGATCCGATCCCTGGCGGGACGGGGGGTGCAAAAAAAATAAAAATAAAATAAAATAAGGCACAGCATCCCCCTTGACCTGAGGGTTCACTTTGCTGGGTTTCACTTACCTGAAGTCAACTGGGGCCCAAAATACTAAACTGAAAATTCCAGAAATTAACAATTCTGAAGCCTTCACGTTTGCTCTGGGCTGAGCCGTGAGGAAATCTCGCGAGGTCAGCTCAGTGCGCAGCAGCGTCGTACCCAGGTCCGGTTCCCCGGCTGCTCCTTTTCCAGGAGGCCTGTCGTGCTACTGAAGAGCGACCCTGCAGCGCAGAGGAGGGCGCAGCCCGGCGGGCACAGGAGCCTAAGTCTGCCTTTCCGCGGAGGTTCAAGGCAGAAAGAAACCCATTCCCAGGCTGAGGTAGCCAAGGTCACAGCAAGAACCTTCTCAGGGAAATTGGGTGAAAGGAAAAAGACGCTGGCGCAGGCTTTGCTGTCGTACCTCAAAGTGCCAGGGTTAGGCCACTGCGTGTGACAAGCATCATGAAGACAGCAAGAGCATGTGTGGGTACCACAGGGGAAGTTGCGCAGAGAGGCTGCATTCACGTGAGTTCCTGCAGGGCAGCGTTATAGCGCTTCCATCTTATTCCGAGGGTAGTGTCGATATCTATGCCCACATTACTCAATTTAGGATTTAATCTCCATCCTAGGTGTGGCGAGGGGAGGGCGGGACGGAGAAAACGTAGCATTTCTAGGCTTTGGTCCCAGTGTGGCTTCAGGCATCCCCTGGGGAACTTATCCCTCTGGATGGGGCGGGGGGGGGGGGCGACTATACAGACCACGACCCCCAAAATAGAAGAATTTACATCACAGAATAAATGAATGAGCACTTTATTTTATTTTGTCTTTTTAGGGACACACCTGCAACATATGGAGGTTTCCAGGTTAGGGGTGGAATGGGAGCTGTAGCTGCTGGCTTACACCACAGCCACAGCATGCCAAATCCCAGCAGCCTTTATGACCTACACCACAGCTCAGAGCAACACGGGATCCTTAACCCACTGAGCAAGGCCAGGGATCAAACCTTCATCCTCATGGATGCTAGTCAGATTCCTTTCAGCTGAGCCATGATGGAAACTCCAGCACATTATTTTAAATGCAAATAAAAATGAGAGTGTTTTTCTACTACAGAAAGAGTATTTCCTTTTACCTGCTGAAACTCAGTGGTGGCAAATGTGATACAGTCAAGCTATGTGTACACATACTGGCAAGTGAACTGGTACAGCTTTTTTAAAAGGCGGTTCAGCACAAAGGATTAAGGGCTTTGATCAAAAAATCCTAATTCTAGCACTTTTTTCCCATGAAACTGATCGGAGTTTGATGATGTGGTGGAGGGTGTTTGGTATTATCTACAACTGCAGCAAGTGATAAAAAAGCTAATGTCTAAGAGGAAAGAAATTAAATATATTATGACCAATCCATTTCAGAATACGCAGTGATTCATTATCTGAATAAACAAATATACAGTGTGATGAGAAATACGTACAAAGCAAAAATGCTCAAAAACAATCATAAAAGCAGAAATAAAAAATGCATGAGCCGAGAACATTTTTTCCTGAAAAATTCCATTTTTTCCCAATTCAAAAATAAGTTAATATAAATACAGACATTTGAAATGTCACCAATCATAATGGCAGGTGATAAAATAAAAATACAATGTAAGTATAAAAGATTAATAGCTTATGAACTATAATTGTTTACTTATCAAATTTAATAGAAAGCTATTAAATAATTATAAGCCAAATAAGATAGACTACAAGAGCATTTCTAACAATAAAAATTTCAATAGATTAATGAATATGCTATATATGAAAATATTTTATACACATAAATTTATTGTATGTAAAATAATGTGTAGACTAAGTATGTAACAATAATATATAATAAAATTTTAAAATATTTAAGTACATAGCATATAAATATGTACAGTATATAGAATAAATATAAAAATATAACATGTAAATAAAATATAACAAATGTGAAAGTGTGTATATATGTATATATAGTGAACTCTTACAGTTCAAAGAATTTATAAGGATTGATAACAAAAACAATGAATATTCTTTTGATGTGCCGCTTAGATGGAATCTTTAGCCTGGAGAAGTATTAGTAAAATCACAATAATCCTGAGTTAATAATAAGTCCAATAAACAGGGCTTATATTTTTAATTCCAAACCCTGATTTCTTCACATTTGTCAGCAGTTGGTGTTTATGTGTGAAACAATTTCCTCTGTGATTTGGGAGTTTCTCAAAAACTTGTATTTAGTAAATTAAGTTTGAAATAATTTTGCACTTTATTTGTTTATTTGGAGTTTTCTAGGCTCCCCATTACGGGTATTGTGTTAGACACTGAATTCTGTCATTTGGTATAGGAAGTTCTGGGGTCCTTAGAGGCAGAGGAAATGACTGGGTTTCCTAAGAGAAGTCTAATAGGTGTGAAGGAGGATTACAGTGAAGGCTGATGTCTTGCTGCTGGGCAGGAATGGGGCTGGGGGAGGGTCCAGGGAGCTGGCTGAGCTAGATTAGGGGTCAGTCATGGACATGGAAGGAAGGACATTCTCCTTGGAGAGGACAGAAGAAGTAGTTGCATCATGTAGAAACAGCCCTATTTATGTCTTACCTTATTGTTGTTTTATTTATTTATTTTTTGATATTGGACATTTATTTATTTATTTATTTATTTATTTATATATTTTTCTACTGTATAGCATAGTGACCCAGTTACACATACACGTATATATTCTTTTTTCTCATATTACATGTTCCATCATAAGTGACTAGACAGAGTTCCCAGTGCTACACAGCAGGACCCCATTGCTAATCCATCCCAAAGGCAACATTCTACATCTATTTACCCCAAGCTCCCAATCCCTCCCATTCCCTCCCCTTCCCCCTTGGCAACCACAAGTCTATTCTCCAAGTCCATGATTTTCTTTTCTGTGGAAAGGTTCATCTGTGCCATATATTAGATTCCAGATGTAAGTGATATCATATGGTATTTGTCTTTCTCTTTCTGACTTACTTCACTCAGGCTAAGAGTCTCTAGTTCCATCCATGTTGCTGCAAGTGGCATTATTTCGTTCTTTTTTAATGGCCGAGTAGTATTCCATTGTGTATATATACCACATCTTCCTGATCCAATCATCTCTCGGTGGACATTTGGGTTGATTCCATGTCTTGGCTTTTGTGAATAGTGCTGCAATGAACATGAGGGTGCATGTGTCTTTTTTAAGGAGAGTTTTGTTTGGATATATGCCCAAGAGTGGGTTGCTGGGTCATATGGTAGTTCTGTGTATCAATTTCTAAGGTACCTCCATACTGTTCTCCATAGTGGTTGTACCAGTTTACATTCCCACCAACAGTGCAGGAGGGTTCCCTTTTCTCCGCACCCCCTCCAGCATTTGTAATTTGTAGACTTATTAATGATGGCCAATCTGACTGGTGTGAGGTCACAGCTCATGGTGGTTTTGATTTGCATTTCTCTAATAATCAGTGATGTTGAGCATTGTTTCAAGTGCTTGTTGGCCATCTGTATATCTTCCTTGGAGAAATGTATATTCAGGTCTTTTGCCCATCTTTGTCTAAAATATACAAACAACTTATACAACTCAACAGCATAAAAGCCAACAACCCAGTTGAAAGATGGGCAAAGGACCTTATTACTATTTTAAACACTGTGAAAAAGTCATTTTCATTTCAATGTAGCAATTGTTCCCTCAGATTTTCAAACTATGTGAAGTGATGCATTTTAACCACTGAGAGATGACAGTGACAGCAGCTGATGTTTACCGCAAAAGAAAAATGAAACAAACAAAAAAATGTAACCCTTTGTGTATAGTGGTTGCTATTTTTTAATGTTTTATACCCTAAATCTTCAAATATTCACCCCAGAATTTCCCCATTCTTAAATGTCTTTGCTAAGAAAGGGTGGTTACTTATTTGAAGTTGTTGAAACTGAATTACTAGGAAGTTATCTTGGCAAGACAGACCAGTGAGTCTCAGACTCTGACTTTTACATTTATTGAATACCCATCTCCTCTCAAAACCAAACAAAACAAAGTAACAAAGAAAAAAGGAAGCAAAATAAGTGAAAAATGGAACACTGGGTAGCCATGGTACTAATAAAATGAAGCTTGAAGGTCTAGCCCAGGTTTGGATTTTCTGACTGGCAAAGGTCTGGGATTGGACTCCAGGTTACATTTATATAAATCAGGAAGAGTGCTTTATCACTCGTTCCAAGATATGAGAACCAATGGGCTAAACACTCAAATCCGTGGAAAACAGGCTGATGGAGAACTTTGCTTTGGGTGACTGGTCTTTCTGAGGATACTCCTGGCTATGCCCCACTCCCTTACCTGCCCCATCTTTCCATGAACGTGGAAATCTCTGTTCAGCCCCAAGGGGGGGGGGGGAGGACCCTGGATGGAGGAAAAGGGGGGATCTCAGGGAAGGGGTAAGGGAAGAGGCCTTTTCAGCATGGTTTCTGCCTTTTCTTCATGTCTTTGACAAGAACAGGCTGTGGAGTAAGAGGAGGATGCATTAACTTGAGGGAATTGGAGCTCAGAGCAGGGGAGACTCTCCTGCAAACAGCACCATCCATTGTACTGGAAAAATCCCTTTGCTGCATTCACTTCTTTGCAAAGTTATGGAATTTCTTAGTTTACTAGACTCTTGCATAGGTTGTGGATACTCAGCTTTATTGCACCTGAAGCCTTCTTGTTTTTTGTTTTTTGCTTTTTTACATTTTCTGGGTGCATTGAGTCTTGTTTGTTTTGTCTGTTTATTTGAGGTGGCATTTGCTTTGAGTTTTATGCTGTTTATTATCTCCCATTGATCCCTCTGTGCGTTATTTATTGTGCTTTCCTCTCCTCTCTCCTGAGTAACTTCAAGATAAAGTTATTTCAGCACAAAAATGTTGCCATGATGGAGACACACATCAAGGCCTGGCTGGTTCAGATGATTGTCTTGTTCTGGGAGGTCTGATGAGGGATCATATCTCCCTGGGCAGCAAGAGCAGATTCCAGATGCAGTTTTCTCTTTTCTGTGTTGTTCCCCCCCCCCCCGCCCGCCTCACCCCATCACAATGCTGGGATGAGGATGAGAATAGAATGTAGACCAGGAGTAAGCAGGGAGCAGAAGATAGATGCTTGATACCTGCAGACAGGTTCTCTAGAAGGTTGTCCCGAATGGATGGATGTTGCAGTGGGGGACCTCACTGTGCCCTGTAGGGTTAACTCCTGTGCACAGGAGGAGACTGAACAGCAGTGGGGCTGTGTGAGGTGCAGACAGCTGCAATGATGCCCCAGGTGCTTGGAGCTGAGATATCTCCCAGGCGGTCCATTTCTGGAACCATATGCCCTCCCGTGGATGGCCCTCAGTGTGGCCTCTGCCTGAAGGTGTGGCTTGGGCTATCTGTAGCTTCAGGCTCCCTGAGAGGAGAAGATGACAAGGGGCCACCCACTGGCCAATCCTGTCTGTGGGGAGCACCTCGTCATCCACCACAAGTGATCTGTATACCAGGAGTCCCACATCTAGTTATGGTGCTGGTCGTAATGATCACTTTGTGCCACATAAACACACGGGGCTAATTTCCTCCATTCTAATCCACCCTGTTGGGACAGGCTTTCAAAGATTTATAAACTCCCTTCACATTCTTGTTTTCCCTTTTGAAATACACAGTATGAAGACTCATTACTGATTTGAAAAGATTTGACAACTCTGATATGTAATATTTAAATGTTTTGTCATGTTGCACAACTAGATTAATGGGAATAGGATTCAAATCCAAGGCCAGACCCCACTGAATTGTGGCAAGAAGGGAAGACTCATAACCGCCATATCCAGGTAAATTGGTAGAATCAATAAAACAAAGAGATCATGTAAATAAGAATATTTTGAAGAATAATTCAACAGTCACTTAGGTAGAAATAGTACCAACTTGCCATTGTATTGGTATAATGGTTATGAATTGGCTCCAAAGAAAAGATAAATACCTGTGTCCAGGCATGTCCAATGCAGTCTTCTTCTCAGCCTGCTAATGACATTCAGGTTCTGACAGGTCTGGACCCCGCCTTTTTTCTATCCCATCACCCCATCCTGAGATGTCGTTTCAGGTATGGAGCTCCCCATCACAGGTGGGCTCATTGATCCTCTTCTCCTGGACATCCCACAGAGAAACCATCCCTGGATCTCATCAGAGAATCTGCTCTCTCAATGCCTTGTGACCAGCTCCCTGATAGCCAGATGCCCTGCCCCATAGCTTCCCTATAGCTGTCATATATCTCAGCCCTGATGAAAGATGCCATCCCTGATTCTTTCCATGTGGACTGCTTTGTCCTGGCCAGTCCTGAACCTGCTCAAATACCAGCACTTCCCCTTCCTTCCAAAGCAACTTCCTACAATTCCCTCTTTTGTGAATGTTTGCTTCAACACCTCCTTTGACAAGGAAAGGCATTTTCAGTACCAACAGAGGCGACTGCTTCTCTCCTTGAATTTAAAAGTTTGCTTTTTCAGAGGATGGTGAGAAATGGGAGAGGATCAGCTTTTGTTTTGTTACTGCAGAGAAAAGTGCCAATATACCATCCTTGCAGTCTAACTCAGGTGACACCCAGGAATGGAAGGCCAGGTACAGGCCCTTTGGCATCTTCAGCTTCCTTCCAGGTGCTTGGGTCCTGCAGTCTGTACCCTCCACTCTACCACACTTAAGCGGGCAGAACCACGTGAAGGGTGCTGAGTGCTGAGTGAGACGATCTGGGCCCAAATCCCACATCTTATTCCCTGCATCCCTCCAACAAATCTGTGTACCTTGATTCCCTAATATGTGTCAGGTTTCATTTAATACCTTCTTCAGAGGGTTGTGGGGAGAATTAAATACCATAGTGTGTTTGCAGATGCTTCCTAAAATAGAAGATAGTTACAAATGGCACTGTGAAGAGGCCAGATGAGAAGTGGGATGGGGGCTCTGAGAGACGGAGCCCAGACACGTGGTACCCAGCGGGTCAGAAAGTTCAGTGATTGGCATAAGGGAGGGGGAGAGGGTACAAATGTCTAGGAATATCGGCAATGGAGGACAATTCCAAAGGAGATTCTGTGGCTGCCTCTAGGGCAGCCATTGGAGGGCAGGTAAGAAAATAGCAACAAAGTCTGTCATGTCCTGAGCCCACAATGTGCAGGGTTGTCTCCTAAACAGGGTGCATCCATTAGGCCTAAAACTTACACAGCCTCTGTTCCCCTGCCTTTGATATCAGCATGCCTACTGTCTGAGGGCTCTCCAGAGAATTGGAATCATACATATAGCTCATTCTAGGTTAGAAATATGAGAACTTGTCTTTCACTATTCAAGAGGCTGGGCTGTCCCGAGATCTTTAGGGTGGGTCAGTGAGGAGAGCTCATGATGTGGTTCTAGTCCAAAGGGTTGTGGGACCAAAACCTAGGAAAAACCAGTGTATCCGTTTGAATCTGAAGGCAGTAGAGATTCTCATACTAAGTGAAGTAAGTCAGAAAGAGAAAGACAAACACCATATGATATCACTTATATGTGAAATCTAAAATACGGCACAAATGAACCTATCTGCATAACACAAACAGACTCACAGACATAGAGAACAGACTTGTGGTCACCAAGGAGAAGGGAGTAGGGTGGACTGGGAGTTTGGGATTGGTAGATGCAAACTGTTACTTTTAGATGGATAAGCAATGAGGTCCTATTGTATAGCACAGGGAACTATATCCAATCTCTTGGGATAGAACATGATGGAAGATAACATGAGAAGAAGAATGTATATATGTATATACATATGTGTGTGTGTGTATGTGTGTGTGTGTATGACTGGGTCACTTTGTTATACAGCAGAAAGTGGCACAAGATTATAAATCAACTGTAATAAAAAAACTAATATGCCAGTATGAAGGCATCAGGCCAAGATAAATAGTATATGATTTTACCTTTACATCTAAAAAACAAAACAAATGAACAAATGTAGCAAAACAGAAACATTGTCATAGGCACAGAGAATAAAGAGGTGGTTGCCAAGCGAGAAGGGAGGTGGGGGGAGAAATAGGTAGGGAGGCTAGAGGTACAGACTTCAGTTACAAGGTAAATGAGTTATGGGGGAAATGTACAGTGTGAGGAATATCATCAGTAATTATGTAATATCTTTGTGTGGTAATAGATGGTAATTAGACTTATCTTGGTGATCACTTTGAAATGGATAGAAGTTTTCAATCACTATGTACTGTAGCAGGAATGAACATAGTGTTTTAGGTCAATTATTCTTTAACAAACAAAAACAAACTTGTAGGAAAAGAGATCAGATTTGTGGTTACTGGGCAAGGGGAACAGGAAGGAGGAAGTAGATGAAGGCATCCAAAAGGTACACATTTACAGTAACAAAATAAATTAGTGGTGAAGATGAATGTGCAACATGATAAATATTAGTAACACCGCCAATATGTTATATCTGAAAATTGCTAAGAGAGTTAAACCTAAGTGTTATCACAAGACAGAAGTATTTTTTCTTTCCCTTATTCTGTATCATTATCAGATGATGGATGTTCACTAAACTTTTGTGGGAATCATCTCATGATGTATGTAAGTCAAATCATTATGCTGAACAACTTGAGTTTACACAGTGCTGTCTGTCAATTATATCTCAGTAAAGCTGGAAGAAAAAAAAAACAATGCACTTGCAGAAAAATTGATACCTTAGTGTGAAGTGGTCAGGCAAGAAGGATTATCTTCTACTTAGGAAAATGTCAGCTTTGTGTGCTGTTCAGGTCTTCAACTGATTCGATGAGGCCCACCCACACCAGAGACGGGGGTGGGGGGTAGGACAATCTGCTATACTCAGTCTATGGATTCAAGACTTAATCTCATCCAAAAACCACCTTCACAGAAACACCCATAATAACATTTGACAAGATATCTGGACACTTTATACCCTAGTCAAGTTGGCATATAAAGTAACCATCACACCCTTTTTGCAGATAACTAAACTTGGGCTCTGAGTTAAGTAACTGACACAGATCATATAGCTACTAAGTTGTATGCAAAGATTTGAACCCATCTCTTCATGCTTCTGTAGTCTAAATATGTAAATTATATGCAAATATGTAAATAAAATGTTTAAGTTAAAATATTATTTTAACTTTAATAAAAATACAATTATTTTATTTTATTTTATTTTTGCTTTTTAGGGCCACACCTGCAGCATTTGCAAGTTCCCAGGCTAAGGGTCAAATCAGAGATACATCTGCTGGCCTATGCCACAGCTACAGCAATGCCAGATCCAAGCTGCATCTGAGACCACAGCACAGCCTATGGCAATGCTGGATCCCTAACCCACTGAGCGAAGCCAGGGATTGAACCTGCATCCTCATGGACCCTAGTTGAGTTCATTAACTACTAAGCCATGACAGGAACTCCCAATTTTAATATTTAAAACAGGAAATTTTAAATTAAATTATTATTTTTTATTTATTTCCCACAAATGACTTTATACTTTTTTCCCTAGAAATGACCAGAAAAGTGGAATTAAAATATTTAATGTAGGACTTAGAAAAAATCAAGAACTTATTTAAGTTTGAGAACTGTGACTTTAGAAACCAACATTGTATTTTTTATATATATATATTGCCTATATGGGTTTGGAAAGACTGGTGTTCTTTTATTTACCATTTCACCACCAGCACTTAATACATTTCCTCATATACTCCTCCCCCATTAATGAGTATTTGTTAAACTTTGAGTGATTAAATGACTAGATGAATAAATGAATAAATTTCATTTTTCTTAGAAAGTTTTTCATGAATGTAGCAAATTTAGAAAACTCCATAGTCACTGCTCATAAGTTCAGAGAGCAGTCGGCTGAGTGCTTTGGCAAAATGACAGTGATTGATAGAATTTGCCAGGGCTGATGGTGAGTGGTTTGGATGTAGATGGTAATCTCACCACATATTATTTTTAGCACTTTTTCTGCCAGTGCTACTCTGAGATATGATCTTCCTGGTCGGTAGCCTTGCATTAATTATTCACAAGCTCTTATACTTGATTTGCTTTGCATCATTCATCTCTTAGAATGTTTCCCCGTGTTCCAGAGGTTGGGAAGAAAGCAGTTATGGCTGGAAACGTTATGACGATGAAACAATTTTATGACATCTCTCCGAGTCTTACCTAATCATGTTTTTATTTTGTTTTTTCCAGTGAAGAAAGCAATTGAATTGAAGTCAAGAGGAGTCAAGATGATGCCTAGCAAGGACAGCAGCCATAAAAACTCCGTCTGTAAGTTCTCTTTCTCTCTATATGAGGATGGATATGTCCATTAGAGGGGAGTGATTCCGGAGAAGTAATTCTGTAAACTGCCTTTCCCATTTCATTTCATTCTACATTTCTGCCTCCAAAAAGTATTTGCTGGGAGAGAGAACGTACACTGACTTCACGTTGTTGGGAAAGAGTGTGTGTTCGTTCTGTCTCCTGAATACATCTCAACTCTGTCTTCCCACTCTGCCCTCATCAGCGTTGTCTGAGACTGGACCTTCCAGATTTCTATATTAAATAGCTCTTCCATGCTCAGGTGTTTTGATCCCAGTTTCTCTGTCCCTTATAGTACATATCACACATACCAGGTTGATCTTTGGGGTCTAGAAGTATGGTCTTGTCATTTTCGTATTAAAATATTCTTGATCATTCATGAATTAAGAATATTATAGCTTCAGAAGGGCAATGTCCACATCCTTTCAAAGGACACCAGAAAATGAAGATCACATCTCTACGGCTTCTATCTGGATGTGCCCAGTACAGAGTAGGCACTTAAAAGCTGTTGAATAAGTGAAAATGTCCCCTGATACCTACCTTTCTGGTACCTCCTCCTTGACACCTCTCATCATAATATAGCCAAAAGGGCCATCTCTTGACCATGTCATGTGTCTCTGCCTGAAGTGTCCTCTCTACCTTCCTTGCGCACAGAAACCCACGTGATCTCAGAGACTCGCCATCTGAAGCCTTTCTTGACTTTCCCAGGCAGAGTTAGCTGTTTCTTCTTTCTGCTCCCTCAGGGCTATGTTCTCGGCACTGTAACATCATTTATTTCACCACAGTCTCACTGTGAGTCTGTCTGTCCCACTCGCTGCAGATTAGAAGGCTCCACCACAACACCCACGTGGGTTTATTTCCAGTGTGGTTCTCCCCTGTGCACCAGGTTGGTTTTAAGATTTTCAACCTGTTGGGTGCCTTTCCTATTCATTCCCAGCGACCTCTTTCTGTGGTGTCTCAGCTGACCAGCTCTCTTGGCACTTATCCCAGTGCTTGAGATCTATGTCCTATTTTCCATGGCTAGCAGTTGATAAAGGTGGGAGGCTTGGGGTGAAGCCCTAGAGCACCTGTTTTTATCTGCATGATTTACTGGGATTGCATGTGAGGTTATCCATGACAAATATATCCACTAAAATAATGAGTAAACAAACACAAACGGCAATAATAGTCCTTTAAAAATCATATCGAGGAGTTCCCATTGTGGCTCAGTGGTAACAAACCCAACTAGTGTTCATGAGGACTGAAGGTTCGATCCCTGGCCCCACTCAGTGGGTAAAAGATCTGGTGTTGCTGCAATCTGTGGTGTAGGTTGCAGCTGCAGATCCTGCATTGCTGCAGCTCTAATTCGACCCCTAGCCTGGGATTTCCATATGCTTCAGGTGCAGCCCTAAAAAATAATAATAATTAAAACAAAAATCACATTTTGGATTGATCCACCTCTCCTTTCTAAATACCCCTATTTTATGGCTCCCTGCTAATTGCTGGTACAACAGTAGTCCATTGAGTGTCCTGTGGCACTTGGAGAGGACAGAAAGGTAAACCCAGCCCCCTAGGATGCAGGTTTCAGACCAGGGTGTGTCTACTACTATTCTGGATGGTTTAAATATAGGTCTCATAGTTCAGAAGGCTGAAAAGGTGATCAAGGTTCTGGTCGATTCATTGCCTGGTGAGGACTCACTTCCTAAGTCAGACAGAAGTCTGCCTGCTCCTATATCTACATACACTGGAAAGAGAGAGAGAGAGAGAGAGAGAGAGAGAGAGAGAGACGAGATGAGCGAGAGGAGAGAGAGAGAGAGAGAGAGAGAGAGAGGAGAGAGAGAGAGAGAGAGAGAGGGAGAGAGGGAGAGAAAGAGAAAGAAAGAGGTCCTAGTCTATGTCTTCTTATCAGGGCACTCATCCCATTCATGAGGTCTCCACCTTCATGACTTAATCATGTCCCAAAGGGTCCAAGGGTAACCACCTTAGAGGTTTGGGCTTCAAGATAGGGACTTGGGGCCACACACAGTCTATGCAGGGGCATCTGCAATCTCTGAGTGCATTTCAGACCCTTGGGTCTCTCTGTCTCTCTGTCTCTCTGTCTGTCTGTCTGTCTGTCTGTCTGTCTCTCTCTCTCTCTCTCTCACACACACACACACACACACACACACACACACACACACACAGAGAGCTTAACTTGAGGAGTTCCTGTCATGGCTCAGTGGTTAACGAATCTGACTAGGAACCATGAGGTTGTGGGTTCGATCCCTGGCCTTGCTCAGTAGGTTGAGGATCCGGCATTGCCGTCACCTGTGATATAGGTTGCAGATGCAGCTCGGATCCTGCATTGCTGTGGCTGTGGCTGTGGCTGGCAGCTATAGCTCCGATTAGACCCCTAGCCTGGGAACCTCCATATGCCACGGGAGCGGCCCTAGAAATGGCAAAAAAACAAACAAACAAACAAAAAACCTTAACTTGAAAATGCACTTTCTGTTTTCATTGTGCTTCCTGTTTGATCATCATGGGCAAATTCAATTTTACCTGTCAATAATGAAGAAAGAAAACTACTGGAAGATGAGAAGAAAGGAACTAATTATTTTAAAATAAAATTTTAGAATTTTGTTATGGTTAGCTTTTTGTTCAGAATGGTCAATAAAATAGGTGAGGTACTATTTATAATTATTTTGAAATTGATTTTTTTATGGATTAAAAACCTTGCAGTAACATAGAACTACATATCAGGTGAACCCTTACATCAAATCAATAGGAGGGCCGATGGCAGATCAAGTAGACATCCAATTTATCTCTTAGTGTAACAGTCAGGCAGGAGCTTTTCTTGTAAAGAGAATATGTCTGGGTCCTTATCTGAACACAAATTGACAAATGCATAATAACTCACTGGTGTTAGAAAGCGTCTGTCCTTTCTCCCAACAGTATTAAACTATTTTTTTTTGTTAGCTTTGAAAATTAATCATTAGAGGAAATGAGGAATCGAGGGAACTGTGAACCTTCTAAGATCAGCAGTGTAATAAATGGTAATATGTTATTTATGCAGAAGCTGTGACAGGAAAAAAATTAAGTGCTTCATAGAGGAAAGGACATATGCTTTGAAGTCAGAGACAAGGTTTCAATAGCTGAAAAATATTTATTGTATTCAAGTCCAAGTTACATCATTTATAAAAGTAAAATAGTAATGATTCTTGTTGAGTAGATAAAGCAATGTAAATTGCCCCTTCCACTATTCGACATACGATGGGTGTTCTGCAAACCATGTCCATTAGGGACTTTCCGCATATAAATAGAGAGAAGGAATATAGATTTTAAGCAGTAGGTCAGTGAAGAATTTAAATGGCTGGCATCTTATTTGCCAGAGGAGGTGTAAGATCCAGAGCACTGAACTTGTTTTCTAAGGTCTTAGAAAGTAGTTTGGCTCCTCACAGGTGGTGAGCCCGAACACGAGCTTCCTCTAGCCCCACCCAGGACACAATTAGAAGCTTTTTCATCAATCTCATTCATTATTGATTAATGACATTTTCAGAAAAAAAAAAGCCAAAGATTATTAAGGTATTAATTCTGCATAATACTCCAAATTCCTAATTATTTAAAGCTCTAAAGGATCGCAGCATAAATGCAACAGAAAGGGCACCAGAAATAAACTCAGTAAACATCGAGACCCCTCCCCCATCTTCTTTTCATCACTGAGTGATGGTGGGCTCCTTATTCTGGCATTGGGACCTCTCAATACTAAAGGACTGTTAAAATTGTCACCCTTTTCCAATGGCAGTAACCGTAGATATAGTTTCTTCTTCTTGATACTCTCCTGTGCAGAACACAATGTTGGGTGTAAGAGTCAGGAGGCTCAGTAATTTGTTACTGTCCTTCTAACTACAAAATGTAAAATTATGTAGGGAGAAGGACAAAAAAAATCCTTGGTTGTTATTTTCCAGCCAGAGATTGTTCTCCTCATATAAAGTTAAAGACAAATGACTTTACAAATTCAATATTGATTTGTTGTAACTCACTCAGATAAATTGATGGCACATGCTGTGTATTAAGCATTTGCAGTTACAGCAGTTTATACTGAAGCGGGATAGGACATTTGGTTCACAGTCATTATTTAATGTAAAGCCAAATAAAACATTTTGGAAAAAATGGAACAATATAATACATTGTCTTATAAACACTTGAGACAAAATAGCAACAGAACATTGTGAAATAAATGACCCTACTTTTGACTATAAACCATTTATTTCATCGCCTTTGTTTCCATGGACAATCAATTTTTTTCTACCTTTAAAAAAAAATACTTGAAGCAAAACAGAATGATGTTCATTCAAAGTTGCAAAATAGGCCTATTAATGAACAGCAATTGATCAAATATTGTCTTTTATAATGATATCCAATAGTTCCATTTTCTCTGTTTTTTCTTTTGGCTGAGACATAATTATTTGGAAGGGCACATTTTAAAACTTGTGTAGTTCCATTTTTTGGACAGTGGTGCAAAATGATGACTTTATACAGTTAAAGATGCAACCATAACTCTATAATGTTTGACTTATCTTTTTAACATGGTGTGACTGGTTAATCCACTTTCTAAAGTATGCCCTTGTAAAGACCTTCGCATCTGCCCTGGGTCATACTGTGTTGTCCACTTATCACTAAAATTGGCATATTCATAGTCTTTGTTTTCCTAAGTTTGGAATAATTTAAGAGCAAATGGACTACACTAGTGTGTAATATTCTCTTTTTACTTATACTTCAGTGCTAAAAGGGAAAAAAGAAAAGGTTAAGCTTATGTCTTGCATAATTTCCTCCCTTGCTGTCAGCCTCCAAGCTTAGAAATATAAACATCAAAACATGGGCTCAGCTCAGGAAAAGGCACTCACTTCAATCCTCTCTCCATATACAGGGATTAGTGGAAGCTAGGGAAAAGGAAAAAAAGAAAAAGAAAGAAGGAAAACATTAATTCTTATTAATAGGGGTAAAATGAGAGATGAAGAAAAGGCAGACCGTCCCAATAACTGTCATCATTTGGAAAGTAGTTTCAGTGCAATCCACTCCCAGAGCGGAAAGAGGCTTTTCTGATTTATGATCCTGGATTCTCGATTTCCAGACTCAGGGTTTCAAGGCGCACTATGGTAGGCATCTCTTTCACTCTTTTCCCATATCTTTCACTCTTCCGCATCCTCAACATTCAGGATGTAGAGCCTGGCACTGTTACATCCCCAGCACCAGCCAGGCTGCTGCCCCAACATGTGCCAAAGCCAACCATTTCCCTTCTCCTCCCACATCCCTCACATGTTACTGCACCACCTCACCCCATCTCCCTGTCTGCCTTTTCCCTGCAGCTGAGAACTCCACACCTGGTCCAGAAAGATGAGGAGGAAACATCAGTGGAATCACCTCATTCTTTTGCTCAGTCCCATCACAACCAAAATGAACCCGCATTCCTTACAAAGCCCGCAGGACCTCCGCACCTCCCCACCCCACCTGCTCTCCCTCTGGCCCTTGTCTGCTGGCTTCAGGAGCTGTTCCCTCAAGTCTCAAACACACTCCCTCCTCATTCTTTGCTCCTCCATCTTGAGTCTGAGATGGTCTTCCCAAAGGTGCCTCATCCTCCCTTCTTCCTTCAGATCATTTCTCAGAAGTTACCTTCTCCGTAGGCTCTCACTGTTCACTGACTTAGTGTTCATATGCCTTCCCATACATGACTTTATCCCTCTTGTTACCTGTTCTGCTTTTCTCTGGATCACCTATCATATCATATATCATGCTTCCTTTTGTATATTATGTGCGCACATTTTTGTGTTTACATGAGTGTGTGCGGGTGCATAAGAGGAATATTATATACATATTACACATAATATATATAGTATAAATTATGTAATTACATAATGTATATAAATATAACATATTAGTCAATAAGTGTCATAATATAATGCATAATATAATAATATATTTAAAAGTATATGTATTTTTATGTATTTCCTGTCTCTCCCACTCCTCCCACTACAATATAGGCTCTTTGAAGGTGGATATTTTTGTCTTCTTTCCCCTCTGATAGCTGCCAATTAACCAGCAGAGTCTCAAGCACACAGCAGTTGCTCATAAATATTTATTCATCAAATGGCTGAGTTTCCTAGTTATGTGGTGGCCTGAAGAAATGTGATAAAGTGATGTCATCCTTTTCTTCAGCTAGGTCTTTGCATTTCACATCTTATATTCATGCATTCAGCAGTCATTCATTGAGGAAAGACAAACAGCTATCATGGAGATATTCAAAATGTATTCCTTTCCTTGAGGAATTTACAGTCTACTGGTATTTCAAGTTACGTAAATATTCATAAAAGTGCCATAATAAAGATAGCAACATTTATCAAGCATTGCTTAAAATAAAAATTTATTATTTTTCAAAATAGTAGTAGATCAGCCCATACAAGGTAAAGACCCACAGAAAGAGAGGATGTAAAGCAATATTAAATTAGATCCTTTGCAAGCCAGGTCACCATGTTTTCTGTATTAGACCTTGTCAATGACTGAATCCTTTGACTCTTTCATTTATGGACATTTGCTTGGCATTGGTAAAGAGAAAATCATTCCTATTTTAAAAACTGTATTTTATGAAAGAGGCACATACAATTACTTACCGGATCAATTAGAGAAAATACTGTAGTCTTAGAATCATTATGTCCACTGTGTGGAAGGAAACATTAAAACTGTAAGGAATTAATCTTTTTCAAATCTCTGTAACAAGATGACAGCATTTGGTAGTAAAATCTCATTACCAGTCTAGATTCTGTGCTCTAGTAGGTCAGAAAATACCCTACAATGCACTAATTTCCCTCCATACCACTGCTGGGTGAGTCCATTTGTTACTGAATTGATGACGAGAACATGCTAGCTTTTAGAAAGGTCATTTGAAGAATTGCAGTGAAAGCCAAGCTTTCCCCAGATTTGGAGCTTGAAGAGTGTTGTGGACAGGAGGGCAGTGGGATGAGGGAAGGAGATGAGAGTGAGGCTGTTAGTAAACTTCTAAGGCAAGGCTGCCAAGGAGCAGAAGTCAGTCCATGCCCCTGAAATCTTCTCACCTGTAGGTGGTGCTCTGTGTGCTTTCCACCTCTGCAGTTTTATTCCAGAAATAATTTCTAACCAGCATTTTCATCAGGGCATACATTCCCAGGTATTGGGATATTGTTGTTTTATCAATTCCCCACAAAAGTGAATAATCTCCAAAAGTTAACAGAATTTGCTTTGCTCAGTTACAAAAAGAAAACATTTTGTTTCTCAATAATATTGTTATACTCAGTAAGCTTGTTATTAAGGTGCTGCATACACCACTCATCATCAGGTTTTGTTTTTAGGGGACTTTATTGTTCTCTGATTAATGTGTGATTTATGTGAATGGTAGTAGACTGAAGTGATTTGTAAAACCGCTACAGAAAAAGGCATGCCCACTATTCTCTGCTGGATTTCTGGCACTAACTGCTCTAGATCTTGCTTTAAAGCAGATTTTGACAGTAGAAAAAATAATAGCCCCATTAACCTCTAACAGTTGTGTAAAGGTTTAATAAAACACGAGGGATAATCGCCCCACTCTGCTTTGTTCCATCATAAAATGTAATAATATGAAGTTTGGCAATTGTTGAAGATCCTTGTTTTCTTAACAAAGATCCATCCCCATCTAGCATGAATATAGTTGATTGTATAAATTGCTTCATAAATCAGGTAAGTAAATTATGCTTGCAGTTTCTAAATAGGCCTGTGTCACTGCAGGAGCTAAAATATCTTTTAAAATGCTATGGAAAATCTTGCTGTGAAGGGAACTACTGTCTAGATGCATTGAGAAGAATGTCATCACTGCTAACTATAAGCCAAGCTAGGTGGTTCATCAATTATTTATCACTCCATTTACATGTATAATTTCTTAAGTAACCAGAAAAAAAGGATCTATTAAATTATGTGAAACAAGATATAGCTTGATGGGATTTTAGATGGTTCAATTGTACTGTAACCCTAGCAGGAAGTTAAATCCTTTTTAAATGGATTCAGCATACACTTATAGAGCATAATCAATTAACTAGAGGGACAGACCTACTTTGCAGAATGACAAGAGAATGTATTATTTTTTTTCAAAAAGTGAATGCAAACAACCTACAGATTATGGCAGACCTGAAAGAATAGTACACATCTTAGCGTTTCTATCATTGATTTTTTTAGAAGTACAACATAAACATACATTTTTATCAAATTTTATAAAATAACTTAATCTTACCATATAATTGGATCAAAAACACTCTGAAACTCTGGAGAATTGTGTGGCTCTTGGTGTTTGTGAGTTGATACAGGTACATAAGCAGTTAGAAGAGAGGCTCACTATTCGTTGTAATTAAGTTATAGGATCGAATGTTTGCTAGTGAGTAACTTCAATCAGAAGAAGCTCTAAGTTTAAACTAATGAATCACGGTAGTTCCTTTATGAATTAAATTAAAGCTTTCCATTCTATACACGAGGAAACTAAGTCGGCTAGTTAAATTAATTAGCCCTGATATCAAGATGGACAGGAGAGCCAGAATTAAAAATCAAGAAGTACTCAGAACATCAAGGAGAATTCAGGAAAAGTGCACATCCCTTATGCCTCATCATTTTATTTAGAACCCATTTTCAAAGGTGTAAGGAGAACACTGACAATATTTTCAGATTACATCCTTTCATTGGAGTGCTTAGAGAAATCATAGAATCATAAAATTGAACTTGCCTTTCAGCTTTCAGGGAGAAATTAGTTTGCCCGGATTGATAATTCTGCCTCTCTGAAGGAGAAATTCAGAGATAAATGACCTGATGTTGATCAAATGGTGATATGCTGATGATTTATGCTGATTTAAGGGAAGTAGTTTGTTCAGAAGCTTGGGAAAGGTAATAAGAAGCAGGGCAGCTGCCTGTTTAGTAGATTGAGGGAGGACGGAAAGTGCCCACCTTCCTCCAGTTATTTACTTACTCAGGGGGCATCTCATTGCCCAGATGCTGTGTGAAGCATTCAGATTCAGGCCAGAGGTTGGTGAACTCACACCCTACCTGAACCATAGGTGACTGTGTAGACTCATACACCTGTCATGTGTCCTACACGTGTCTTTCAAAGATTTTTACTCAGTTGCCAATCTTTCTTTTTAATAACAATGAAAAACCTTTCTTGAAATGAATGTATATTTCCAGGAAATTACAGTAAAATCTACAAGGAGGTCTTGTACCTTCACCTGATTTCCCTGAATGGGAATATCCTCCCTAACTACCACATAATTTTGAAAGTAGAAAGGTGACTTTGGGACAATCCACAGAGCTTATTTGGATTTCACCTGTGTGTCTGCGTGTGTGTATTTCTATACAGTTGTGTCAACTGTGTGTGTTCCAACACCTCAGTTAAGACACAGAAGAGCCCCATCACCACAAGCCTCCCGTGCTGCTCTTGTGGTGGCCACACCCCCTGTACCTGCTACCACTTAACTGTTCTCTACTCTATTGGTGTGTTATTTCAAGAACATCACACAAATGGAATCATATGCTGGGCAACATTTTGTGATTGGCTTTTCCCTCAGCACAACTCCTTTGTGAACCATCAAAGCAATTGTATCAGTGATTGGTTCCTTTTCATTTCCATGCAGTTTTCCATGATGGCAAGGTGCCACTGTTTAGTCATTCCCTGTTGAAAGATGGATTTCTTTCTAGTTTTTGGCTCTCAAGAACAAAATTGCTATAAACACTGTGCTATGCACAGTTTTCTTATGAACATGGGTTTTCATTTCTCTTGGATGAAATCCTGGGAAAGTAATTGCACGATAATATGATAATTGCATGTCTAATTTTATAAGAAATTGCCAAACAGATTTCTAGAGTGGCTGTACTATTTTATGTTCCCACAAACAATATATGTGTGATGCAGTTTCTCAGCACTCTTACCAGCATTTGGTGTTAAGACTTAAAAAAAAGAAAAAAATGAGCCATTCTGATAAGTTTCTGGTGATATCTCATTGTGATCTTAATTTGCATTTCCTTGATAGCTAATGATGTTAAACATCGTTTTATATGCTCATTTGCCATTTGTATATCTTCTCCTTTGAAATGTTAGTTCACATATTTTGCCCATATTCTACCTATTTTTTTTTCCTGTTGAGTTTTGAGCATTTGTTTTATATTCTAGATGCTAGTCTCTTATTGGACATGTGGTTTACAAATATTTTCTCTCAGTCTGTAGCTTATCTTTTCATCCTCTTCAAAGGGTCTTTTGCAGAAACAATCTCTTTGTTAGCTCATAGATTCCATCTAGAAAGCATGGATTCTAGTTTCCTTTAAAAGCAGGAAGACTTGGCAATACCAGACCTGCAGTGGTGCATGGTGTCTATAGCTGAACAATAGCTGCCCTAAATAACAAAGGAGGGAGCCCTGTCCACCAAAACCCCCTGACCTCCTTACATCCTGCAGGCTGATTCAGTTTACAACCCTAAAGCCTAAATCCTGGCAGTTTTTGAAGGCAAAGTAACTAATAAAATGTTCTCATTCATTATCCTGTGGTTGATTAGACATTTTCATGTGGAATCAAGTGAGCTCTACTAATTGTGACATAAGGGAATTTAAACTCTGGAAATAAAACTTAATTCAAATGATAAAGAACAAAAGAATCATATTTGACAAATTCTTACAGATGGTTTCAAAATTCTTACTCTTTTATTTCTGGTTTAGCCATAAATTTGGGAGTTTAAAATGGATAATTTTGTTTCCCTGACTTTCTCTGTTATCTTGAATGAAAAATGGAATAGGCTTAATAGAAATCATCAAAGATATATAACAGTGTTTTAACTTCAGAAGTGTTCACCATTATTTTTACTAATCTACCCAAATTAATTGCCATACTAATTGAATTACATTAGATAATTTAATTACAGCAAATGATTATGTTTATTTGGCATAGTGCTTATGTGGTCAGGTCCCCTGAGTTCAGTGCATTACATTATTTTCATAAAGAGGAAGCAGATGGAGAGAATTGCTAAGTGGTAGTTTATGCCAGAGGAAAAAAAAAAGTCATGTTTTAAGATATGTGAAAATATATGGCAAGTCAAGCAGATAAGCAAAGATTAACAAATTGGATAATTAGTAAAGTGCTTTGGAGACAGAAAGCACCATATTTTGCAAGCACTGTATATTGCAAATATCATTAAAATACTTTTCAGGGAATTCAGTTTGCTTGTTTTCATAGTTTGAATTGTCAATTTGAAAGGCATATAACATATATAAATCATGTGATATCCAAGAAAGATACTTTCGTTATATACCTGGTGAAAGTCATAGCATAGTAAAAATTCAAGCTCACTAATAACTATGTGAGAAATTCTCCACCCCAGATATACATATGAAAAGTATTCTACATGTGCAAATATACATATGAAAAATATTCTACAAGTGTTTGTAGGATTCTGACATTGGAAGAAATAATCCCATATAGTTTTATGTACTTTTTGTAAGGGCTAATTCAATGTGTTAAAGATAGAAAAGAATTAGAAGAATGTTAATTGCATTAGGTGAATATATAGTGTAAAGAAAAGAGTGGTAATTTCTGAGAGATGAAAAGAGAATCCTATTATAAATTATAGGAGTATTTGCTGATCGATCTATAATTTACACCCAGGTTATCGTGTACTGAGTATGGTATAAATAGGATTTAGTTATCCATCATCTATCCTTCCAATCAACCAAACCATCATCTTACTTTCAGGCACAATTTTCTAGAATCCATATAAAAGTCATTTATGACATATTTTCACCCAATTTTATTTTTATATTACATGCTATATCACAATGCATATTTAAACTTGCTTTAGCTGAATGGATAACTTCATTTCTTTTTTTCCCTTCTTTTAGTAATGAAAATGACAAACTAAAAATCTCTTTTCTGGATGTTTTTATAAAACATATGAACATTTTTCTTCAGTACTGTCATCCTTCAAAATAATAACTTTCTCTTATCTGGTAGAAAGCAAATGAACAGATATCCTATTAATGTTCTCTTCTGTATCTGTGATAAACTCTAATTATCATAATATAAAGCCTGACTTCTGTTTCTCATGATTTTATATTAATATTCACTCTATTAAGAGGATTAATTAGAATGTACTTTGTCAAGATGAATCTTATTATATGAGACAATTTGAGCAACTCCTTTTTTTGTTAACTCAGCATTGCTTATTGGGCATTAAGTGTTCTGATAAAGGACATTTATTTGCAAATTCTGCATTATAGCACTACAGTTTTAATTGGATTAGGCTTTTGCCCATGTTTCAAAGTCTTCAAAGATTTGTTGCACCTATAATAAGTCTACTTTTTGACAATGTCCTAAAGATGCTCTGTGATCTGGGCCCTCTCTACTTCTCCAGTATTGTTGCTGTGCACTTCAGCAATAACTGCACATACATGCAGGCATGCACACAGATACTTGTATACAAACACAGGTAGCTGCACACATGCACGTATACAGTGCACACTCAGGCCTACACACATACCCATGCACAAGCACACACACACATACACACACACACTCACACACAGGCACACAAGGCACACACATGCCTATACACAGGCTCACACACAAGCACACAAGGCCTGTATACACATACACTTACAGGCACATAGTGCACACACATGCATGCACTTAAGCACACATATGCAGGCACGTAGGATTCTGTCTGCTGATTAATCTCTCGTAAATGTCCTTTCTGCCCCAGTCCCCTCTTCCCCAAACTTTCCTTTCTTTTTTTTTTTTTTTGTCTTTTTGCCTTTTCTAGGGCCACTCCCACGGCATATGAAGGTTCCCAGGCTAGGGGTCTAATAGGAGCTGTAGCCACCGGCCTACGCCAGAGCCATAGCAACGCAGGATCTGAGCTGCTTCTGCGGTCTACACCACAGCTCACGGCAATGCCAGATCCTTAACCCACTGAGCAAGGTCAGGGATCCAACCGCAACCTCATGGTTCCTAGTCGGATTCGTTAATCACTGAGCCATGATGGGAACTCCTCTTTTCTTTTCTTTGGGAAACTTCTGAATGGACTCATCCTTCAAAACTGAAGTAAGATTTAGTGTTTATGACTTTCCTGGACACACTCCAAGGTGGCTGGGTACTCTTGGTGCTTAACATCTAGATTTCCCTGTGTGCTCAGAAGCAAGTCAACACAGTTCCTGTAGTCTGCAGGCTCTATCATCTGCTCTTTGCCCCGGTGTCTGGGCTCATTCCTTTTTGCTCTCCCCTGCACTCCCTGGCACTGCAGGGGCCTTGACCTTCTCCCTGTGCCATGGCAGGTTTGAGCCTAGAGCTGCCTCCTGCCTTCCATATGAGCTGTTTCTTCTGATTGGACCACCTTTCCCACTTCTCATTCCTCCTCAGCTAAACTCCACCCTCTCCTCCTCCACTGGTTCTTGAACCCAGGCCAGTTAGATTTCTACCCCTCTTCCTCCACTGAAATTGTTTGTGTGGACATCACCCACACAATGGCCCTCCTTCTCAGCGCCATCTCTGGCTCCTCCCTCCTCTCCGAGCTGGACATGATGGAAAGCCTCAGGAACCACTGGGAACTTGTTCCACATCCACTCCTGTGGGGCCCTCATGCATCCTATGGTTTCATGTACTGTCCTTCTGCTGATGATTCCTGATGTTCTACGTTCTGTCTGATGCATGTACCCCATATGCACGTGTGGAGCTATGTGCCTGACCTCTCCTCTTGGACAAGTGAGAGGCAGGACAGGTGACCAGTCTTTCTGGTTGTTCCACTGGGGAACCCTCTCTTCCACCTCAGCCGTTGCAGCCTTGCTCCAGGCTGCCCAAACCAGCAAGCAAAGCATTAACACCTGGGCAGGGTACATTCAGCCAGCTCTTGGCTGTCTGCTCTTGGTGCAACATCTAGGCCCCCTGCTGGCTTGGGAGCATCTGTGCCTTTTCCTGGTACTTAACCACCTTCTCAGTGAGGTCTCTGAGCACCTGAATACACACCACACACACACACACACACACACACACACACACACACACACACACACACACTTTCTGATCCCTTTCCTGTTTTATTTTCCTCTTAATCTCTTTTTGTTATCAATAACTAGCTATATAATCATTAAGTGTACATATATTATCTCATTTATTGCTTCTTTCACAAAAAATGAGATTGAGGAGGGGGTTTTCATGTTATGTTCACCCAGAGCTGTACTGGGGACTTGCTAGGTACTGGTATGTATGTTTCATGAATGAATGAATGAACCTTTGTGTAGCTGCCTCCTTCCCAACAACGTTCAGGGGACAGTTCCAATCTCACATCCTCCAGCGTCCCTTCGCTAGACACCCTTGCTAAGTTAGCCCCCTTCACGCTCCTAAGAAAAATAATATTCCACTCTATCCTGATCTTATTATTTATATAGCTACTGTCAGTAATGGGAAACATTTATTTACCCATTTCTCTTTTCTTCCTAGAATATAAGCTCTTTGATAAGAGGCCTACCTTGTACTTGGTTATAGACCCAGACTATAATATGCCTGTCACATAATAAACATTTGTTAAGTAGTGTTGAGTTATTGACTAACTACCTGCCTGGTTTTACTCACCATAGTATGGTGCCTGGCGCAGAGTGGGTCACTGTATTTACCAATATCGATCTATCATCCATTATCTATCTACATCTCTTCTATCTATCTGCTATCTACCATCATGCATCTCTCTGTCACCTATCAATTACCTGTAGATCTTCTATCTATTGACACCTCATCTATTTATCTGTCTACCTACTATAGTCTACATATTACAATAAATGGATATTTGATCATAGAGAATTTTAATATTGTATACCTTCTTTAGAGTATATCAATGCTAATATTAATTGTACTTTTATTCATAAAGATGGTGTATTCCAGTTATCACAGGAAAAGTGAGATCACATGGTGTTAGATATTAAAACTAAAGCACCATTGGCATATTCAAATTTTTGCAAAGATACAAATATCTGGCAGCAATATTTTCACAATGAATATTTGGGTCCACAGGACTCAGACTTTCCTACAGTAGAAGGCACGTGGGCTTCAGTCACATTCTCTACATTTTCCTCAGGAAAGTTCATTCTAAGAAATCTTTATTCAAGTGTAAATGTCAGGTGATTCTGGGTCAGATGAGGTACATTTGAGCTGACATGCTCCATAAAGAGCATTTTATCTGAGTCCCTCCCTTTGGGGACAGGGTAGCCCAGGTGAGTGAGGTGAGTGAGGATATAAAATCATTGTGGTGTTGGTAAAGTCTCAGAGGCAAGAGGTGAAGGATTTTGCCCCGGCACTGAAATGTAAAGGGGGTAAGCATTTACTGTAAGGGGAAACAATTTAGTACAATGTTCAGGATAATAAATATCTCCAGTAGGAGCCTGAAGATGTAGCAATTATCCATCATACCTTTCTCAGCAAGAGGTCTGATCCAGAGAATGAAAACTGTGCAGTGGGACAGAAACCCAGGCCTCCCACCTCATGGACTGGGTAAAGACCGCCGTAGCACAAAAATGAAAGAACAGTGAATTAAAGAACACCTCAGAGTGTCTCCTCAATAGAAAGAGCTTGAGGAGTTCCTGTCATGGCTCAGTGGTTAACAAATCCGACTAGGAGCCACGAGGTTGCAGGTTCCATCCCTGGCCTTGCTCAGTGGGTTAAGGATCTGGCATTGCCGTGACCTGTGGTGTATGTTTCAGACGTGGCTCGTATCTGGTGTTGCTGTGGCTCTGGCATAGGCCAGTGGCTACAGCTCCTATTAGACCCCTAGCCTGGGCCCCTCCCCATGCCGTGGGTGCAGCCCTAGAAAAGACAGAAAGACAAAAAAAAAATAGAAAGAGCTTGATCTTAAAGCCATATAAGTTACAAAGACAAATTCCATCTGATGGTATCTAAGTTACATACTCTTTAGTCTTTTTTTGTTGTTGTTGTTGTTACTCTAACCACCTCATATCTTTTTTTAAACCAAGGGTAACTATTAAACAAATAAAACAGTATTAAGCCTTAATTGCCTAAACTCTAAAGTACTCATGATAATATCTACCTCTAGGGTTGTTTTAATCATTTATTACAGTTCACATATAGCACTTAGCTCAGTGCCTGACACCCAGAGCCATTAGTAACAATATCCATTGTGACTGTATTTTTGGTTAAGACAGAAACCAAACTGTGAAGACATTTACCATAGTTACATATGAAATATAAAATATCTACCACTTTATTCTTGTGGATCATGAACATTTTATTTTGATGTATCAATTTTTAAATGCTTTGTATTCACTGAGAAATTATACACTGCATTGCAGACCAGAAGTTTTTAGCCTTTGCTCCATTGAGGCAGAGTTGGTAGATGATGTCTGCATACATGAGGCAGAAGAGAAGCCATAGAGGCACCAGAGTAGTGGAAATAAACCCTCAGTATCCTCCCTAGATACACACACACGCACACACACACACAGTCAAACAATATGGCTGACTTCTATTTTATTTAAATGTGATATGCATTTAAAAGTAATGCATTTGTATTATTGTATTTATACTTAAAGACCTCAATATTTGCTAGTTTATGAAGTAGAAATATGACTATCCTATCTTTTCATGAATTTGAATTGTATCACACAGCAAGAAAGCATGCTAAAGGTTGCTCTGTACAAGCCCTGGAAAAGATAAAATCAGCTTGGGGCTGTCTGTAATTCCCTTAGCCTTCCTACAATTCCACTCATCTCTTAACAAAACTCAATAAAATAAAATGTTGAGATTAACAGTGATGTTATCATGGGATAACTTAAAGTCAAGCCTAGTTAGCATAGGACACTACAAACGTTAGTTAATTTATAGGTGCTCAGTTACTAAAAACCTCTTTGGAACATTTCCCCCAGCTGACTCAGATGGCCCCTGTGCTGCCACCTAGTTGAAGCCCCCACCCAACACCACTGTAAGGAGTTATCCTCATTCAGTGCAAAGTGCTTTCCAGTATTTTGTCCAAGGCTAGCAAGTTTGAGAATTGTATTCTAAGTTTGCTATCATTTTATGATTCCCAGTGCTAGAACTCCACTTAGCCATAGCCCTACCATGTAAAATACTATGTGCAGTGTGGGTCAGTACCTACTGTTGACATTTTATGATAGCCTCATCACTCATTTACATAATTTGATTGTCTTCAACCTCATTTAGTTTTCTTTAGTATCCATGTGAAATGTTGGAGAAAATATCTCTTTTTAGAGACCCTATTCTTTTTGAGCAGATGGGGAAGGAATTAAAGTGCTTCAGTGAGTATATAGGGACTTTGCCAAAGTCATTTCATGTTTCTAGGCTTGATAGAATTAATATGAGGGAGTAGAAGAAATTGAAAGAGTGGAACTGAAGTAAGGGCATCTAGCTATTCAGATTGTGTAAGCTAGTATGATATGTAGCAGGGGCCATATAAGAGTAAACTAGATCATCCTGGAGAGTCTTAGTCCATGGTTAGTCTCAGGTCTCTGGCACAGAGCTAACTATTCTGTGGTTGACTTAATTGTAACTGGGTAAGAAGGCAGGAAAGGGGGAAGAAGGTGGTCTGTAGCTCCCTGAAACTCATGGCATGTTCCCCAAACTCAGAGTAGAGCACATGGTCTCAGTTTAAACCAAAGCATGGAGTTGTTTGTTGTTATTTTCTTATTTTATTGATAGAATGGGAATGATCATATTAACCATATTTACTAAGATTGTCTTAAAATGTAGTGTATAAAAAAAGTAGTGTATAAGATGAGCACATCGTATATAATTATACACAGAGCATCTGAAGTGAGATAACACTTACCTTTATAATATTTCATTTATTTGATCATTTAATATTGACCTTTTTAGTATGCAAAATTTTAAACATACACAAAAGTAGAGAAAATCATGCCACAAGCCCTTATGTACCCTGTCATGAACATTCCATCATTTGTATTTCATCTATTCAACACTCACAGTTTTTTTCCAAAGTATTTTAAAACAAATAAATGCCAGACATCATGTTATTCTACTTGTTAATACTTAACGTATAGAATTTTTATATGTATTCATGTGTATCTGTATATACATATATAAATCATTTGTATTTATATATAAAACTTTTCATTAAAAAAGCAAACTATAGTGCACTTTTAACACATCCAACAAAATTAAATATAATTTATTAATTCCTTAATATGTATAGAGTCATCCCAAATCATCTTTTAGTGTGTGGTTTGTATAAATCTAGATCTCAGATGGTCTATACTCTGCATGGATTTAATGTGTGTCTCCAGCCTGTTTTAATCTTAATTCTTCTCCCGTGTCTGTGCTTTTTTAAATGTCTTCGAAGACCTTCACATATCTTTTAAGAGGGGCATTAGTTCAGTATGGATTACTACATTGTTGAGATTTTCAGTATCTAATTATTATACCACTAGCTCATTGTTTGTTTTGTTTCTGTATCTTTTTATTTTGCTTTTATGCTAATAAGTGGCTTTAAACAAACTGAAGTAAAAATTCTCCATATTGTCTCATGCTTTTCAAACTCAATTTGGTAGCCTACATTCAAATTCAGCTGTGCTGTTTACAAAGGAACTAATTGAAACAAATGAGTAGAATTAATAAAGTTTTCTCTTGTGAGGTGATGGGAGTTTTCACCATCTACATCTGCATTGCTTATCTCTGTGTTTGCTTCTCAATCTGGCCTCCATTCTCTTTGTTTATTTTTTTGTTTTTCTTGAGGCTCATTTTTGAAAATTACTAAACAGTTATTTTAAAGTTTTTAGATTCATAAGAAGTTTGTTTAGAAAGTACAGATGGTCCCCATGTATCATGTATTACTCCCCCACAGAACCTCGGCCTCCACCACCATCCCTCACCCAGTAGTATTTTTGTTACAATTGACAAACCAACATGAACACATTGTCATCAACCAAAGTCCATAATTTGTGTCAGGTTTCACTCTTTGTGTTTTACACTCCATGTATTTAACAAATGCAAAAATATTGAGTATCCACTGTCAGAGTATCATACAGAATAATTTCACTGCTCTGAACCCTCATTGCTCCACTTCCTTATCTGTGACCCACATACTTGCAAGCACTGGTCTGGTCTTTTTACAGTCTCCATACTTTGCCTTTTCCAGAATGTCATGTAGCTGGAATCACACAAGGTGTAACCTTTTCAAATTGACTTCTTTCACTTAGAAAATATATTTTAGATTACTTTCTGTCTTTTCATAGCTTTATAGCTCCTTTTATTTTTATTTTATTTATTTATTTATTTATTTTTATTTTTTGTCTTTTCTAGGGCTGCAGCTGCGGCATATGGAGGTTCCCAGGCTAGTAGTCTAATAGCAGCTGTAGCCGCTGGCCTTCGCCAGAGTCACGGCAGCGTGGGATCTGAGCCGTGTCTATGACCTACACCACAGCTAACAGCAACACTGGATCCTTAACCCACTGAGTGAGGCCAGGGATCGAACCTGAAACCTCATGGTTCCTAGTCAGATTCATTAACCACTGAGCCACGATGGAAACTCTGATAGTTCCTTTTATATTCTTTTTTCTAGTGACTGAATGATATTCCATTGTCTTGAGGGACCACGCTTTACTTATCCATTCACTTATTGAAAGATAATCAATAATTGATGCTTTTAAGTTTTGGCAATTATGAATAAAGCTGCTATAAACACCCGTGTCCAGGTTTTTCTGTGGACATGAGTTTTTTAGCTCCTTCGGGTAAACACCAAGGAGCATGATTGCTGGGTCATAGGATAAGAGTGTGTTTAGTTTAGTCTGAAACCACCACACTGTCTTCTCAAGCAGTTGCACCATTCTGCATTCCTACTACCAGCAGTAAATGAGAGTTCCTGTTGCTCCACATCCTCACCATCATTAAGTGTTGTCACTGTTTGGATTTTCACCATTCTAACAGGTGTGCAGTGGTACCTTGGCGGTATTTAGTTTGCATTCCCCTGATGACTTGCAATGTTTGCATTCCCCTGATGACTTGCAATGTGGAGCATCTTTCCACATGCCTGTTTATCATCTGTATATGTTCATGGTGAGGTGTCTGTCCAGGTCTTTCACCCATTTTACTTGTGTTGTTTGTTTTCTTATAGTTGAGTTTTAAGAAGTCTTTGTATGTTTTGGATGATAGTTCTTTATCGTATGTATCATTTGCAAATATTTTCTTCTGATCTGTGATTTGTCTTCATATTCTAACATATCACAGAGTAGAACTTTTTAATTTTAATGAAGTCCAACTTCTCAATTATTTTACAGATTATTCTTTTGCCCTAATATTTAAAAAGTCAGTGCCAAAAAAGTCATTTAGATTGTTTCCTGTTACTTTCTAGAAGTTGTTTTAGTTTTGCATTTTACATTGAGGTACATGATCGAAAACTTTTGAATTAATTTTTGTGAAGGATGTATAATCTGTATTTAGGTTAATTTTTTGCATGTAGGAGTTCCTGTCATGGCTAAGTGGTTAATGAACCCAGACTAGGATCCATGAGGATGTGGGTTCAATCCCTGGCCTCACTCAGTGGGTTAAGGATCCAGCATTGCTGTGAGCTGTGGTGTAGGTCGCAGACGCTGCTCGGATCCTGAGTTGCTGTGGCTGTGGTGTAGGCCGGCAACCATAGCTCTGATTGGATCCCTAGTCTGGGAGCCTCCATATATCGTGGGTGTGGCCCTAAAAAGACAAAAAAGGCAAAAAAAATTTTTTTGTCTTGCATGTAGCTGTCCAGTTGTTCCAGTACCATCTTTGGAAAAGTTAGACTTTTCTCCATTATATTGCCTTTGCTCCTTCATCCACAAAGATCAGTTGACTAAAATATTTAGCTGGGTCTATTTCTAGGTGGTCTCTTCTGTTCCATTCTCCTATTTGCCAATTGTACTTCTGTCACAATGGCTTGATGACTATAGCATTATAATAGTCTTCATTCTTTATAGCATATCAGAATTTGTATCATGCCACAGTTTCACCCAGCACTTTTAAAATATAAATTCTTTTATTAAGTCAAGGAGAAAAGATATATTCTGAGTGGCTTAGAGAAATCTTGCAGGAATAACAATACATTTCATTTCACTGAGAAATCTTTAATTTATATATTTTTCTCAAGCAGTTTTTTCCAATATTTCATTTTTTCATTTGATAATTATAAATAGTTGCTGATATTTGTTAGGCATATGATTGTAATAAAGTTTTATACATATTATAAAGAACAATGTTTACAATCCCTCCAACCAGGGATTGTTATGCCCAGTTTGCATCAAGGAATCAAGGCTCATGGGCGGGGTAACATACCCAAGTTCACATAGCAGATCCCAGGTCTGATATCTGAATGCCAAATACAGTACATTGTCTCTTTAGTACATTATCCCTTCTTTATAAATATGACTGGATGATCAAATTTTGTAATGGCATTTAAAAAAATTAATATAAGACTTACCACATTTAAAATTGGTGCTTTACATTTGTTATGTTCCTTTTCAGAATAAAAGAGACAATATTTGTGATTTTGAATACAAAATATACTCTTGGGAGTTCCCGTCGTGGCTCAGTGTTTAACGAATCCGAGTAGGAACCATGAGGTTGCAGGTTCAATCCCTGGCCTTCCTCAGTGGGTTAAGGATCTGGCGTTGCCGTGAGCTGTGGTGTAGGTTGCACACACAGCTCAGATCCGGTGTTGCTGTGGCTCTGGCGTAGGCTGGTAGCTACAGCTCCTCTTAGACCCCTAGCCTGGGAACCTCCATATGCCGCAGGAGCGGCCCTGAAAGGCAAAAAGACAAAAAAAAAAAGTACTCTTGTGTTCACTTATTCATGCAACAAATATTTATTGTGCTCAATTTATGCCTGGTGTTCTTTTTTAATGCCTGAAATTCTTGTGTTCTCTTATTGTATCTCAAAACAAAGGTGCTGCAAATACTTCCAAACAGTTAGACTCAATGTTCACTGGTTCCAGCACACTGAACATCTTTATAAATTGAAAGAAGCAGATTCAGTGAGCAAATAAATCCATTTGGGTTATACTAAAAGTTTTCAGATTTAAAAGGGAAAAGTTTTAAAGTTCAGATGGGCAAGGAGGACAAAAAGAAGAAACAGGAGTTCTCTTGTTACTCAGTGGGTTAAGGATCCAGCGTTGTCACTGCGTTGGCTCGGGTCACTGCTGTGGAACAGGTTCCCCCTGGCTTAGGAGCTTCCACATGCTGCGGGCATGGCAAAAATACATACATGCATACATACATAAGGAGAAACAGAGATTAGTAGAAGGTGGGGAGCAGAATTAATTGACTCCAAGGTCCAAAGGTCTCTCATCACCATGGTAATGGAGATTCTAATCCTGGCAGATGGAGGACCAAGGCGAATGGCCAAAGCCACACCATCTCTTCATCTTTAGAAAACCTTAAGTGGAGCAGAGGTCAAGTGTTTTGATAGGTTAGACTTTGCTATAATTCCATACCCTGCTGTCTTCAAGATAGCTGTTTGTTTCCAAAGGCCATCAGCCATTAATTAGAGTGTCAGGGCTAAGGATGCCTCTGGCCAGGGATGTGGCTTTCAGAGCAAACTAGCAGGTAAACAATGCTTGGTGCAGGCTGAGACCCTCAAAGGGTCACCTGAGAGACCAATCTGTTTAAACTGGAAGAAAAACAGAATTTGTGCCGAGAATATCTGCAAGAAAAGTAGAGGGAAAAAAATGGAAACAATTGCCTGTGATAAGTAAACCTTATTTTTTAACAGCTTTCTCAGTAATGAACCTACTTTCATAATTTATTTTAAAAATAAGCTTCATAGACTTAAATCAGAAACAGAATTGGTTGTCCTTTAGATATGGCTACTCTGTTCTCCATAAACTGTGATAGTAAAAAAAAAAAGTAGTCATTACTTTCCACAGTCTTATCCAACCTATGCACAGGCAACAACATAGGTTAGATAACATGGGAGATGACAGCTTCTTCATCTGCTGTATGCAGGGTAACCACATACTTTATTGTCCACACTGGGACTTTTTTTTGGTCTGCTAAGCTAGACATAACATAACAGCAGGTATAGTAACAACAGCAGTTCTAAATTGGGACAGTTCTCAGGCACACCAGTGTGTAAAGTCCCCTACATTGCACACAGGTACTTCAAGGGGAGAAGCATGATTAGGTCACATCTATAGTAATCACTGTGAGTATGAATGGGATCCTGTATTTTATTGGATAGATAATGGATATTTTATATTGTAATTTGCTTCAATGTAATTCTTTATACCCTTACTCACATTTCACCAATTACACCCTCCTCATACATTTGAATAAACTTCTACAGGGATATGGAAAAAATAATTTCTTCAGAAATTCCCTGCTAGTATTTCTTTTGTGCTCAGCAGGTTAAGGATCTGGTGTTGTCACTACAGTGGCTTGGATCACTGCTGTGTCATGGGTTTGATCCTGGCCCGGGAACTTTCACATGACGTAGGCATGGCCAAAAAAAAAAAAAAAGCAGCAGCAGCAGCTACCAAATAGAAGGGATCAAGCCAAATGTGAAGCTTGTAATTCATAGGGTCTCACCTCCCATTTTGCAAAAGTGAAAGCAAGCTTAGGGACTTTGAGGCCCTTCCCTAAGGGCATGCTGCTAACTATGAAAGACAGATCTTTTAATAGTGCGTTTCCAGAGAGTGTTCCAAAGCATTGTCATTATCCCTGATACCAGAACTCAAAGGGATGAGTCACACCCTGACTTTGAAGAAATAAACCTAAGCTTAGCATCAAATGATGATGTAACAGTGTGTAGAACAGTTTTAAGGGATTTCTATAGTAGAAAGGACAATTAGATTGCTGAGTCATTAAATTCAACAGAGTGAGTGAAATTTGCTCTGAGACAACTTTATTTTGTAGCCACTCTTTTAGGTAAAGAACAAGAATATTGGCTTCACTTTATCAAGCTTGGAATTAGACTTGATCAGTCAACCTAAATGTCCTTAAAAAATGTCATCAAAATACCAGATCCCCAAATCCACCCTCATGTTTCTAAAATGAACCCAGTAAATTAATTTATAACAGATATTTCTCTTATTTCTACTTCAAAAAATAGGCTTGAATTATGTTGATCCTTCTTTTTTTCCAGCCTTATTGAGATGCAGTTGACATATAATGGTGTATAAGCTGAAGGTCACAGGGTGATTGCTTGATGCAGGTGTGTGTTGCAACATGAGTCCCACAGTAAGGTGGTTAATACCTCCATCATCTCACATAATTACCACTATTTCTGTGTGAGAACTGTTAACTTCTACTCTTTTAGCAACTTTGAACTAAACAGTACAGTGTTATTAACTAGAGTCACATGCTGTGCATTACATTCTCATGTTTTCTTTATCCATTAACTTCCAGGTCTTAGTTATTGTGAATACTACTGCAGTGAACATGGGGGTGTTGCAAGATAGCGATTTTACTTCCTTTGGCTATGCACCCAGAGTTGGGATCACTGGATCATGTGGTTCTATTTTTATTTTTTTTTTAGGAAACCTCCATACTGTTTCTTTCTGTAGCAGCTGCACCAATTTACATTCCCAACATGTGTTGATCCTTCTAAGTGAAGTTTGCCTGAATCTAGAAATGTTGGTTGCAAAATGAACTTGCTCACTGCATTTTATTCCAAAGATAGTTTAGAGGTAAAATTTGGCCAAGTTCTCAATATTGCTGCAAATCCAAATAAAGAATTTGGAACAGCATAAAATACATAGAAATGGTGGATGTAATAAACACTTTGATAGAAATTCTTGAGCCAGTTTGGAATATGATCTGAGGTGTTCAGAGAGATTTGAGGGTGAGTCTGCTGGTTGCAGTAAAGATTCTTTTTACCTTCTAATCATCATCCAAAACTGAGTTCATAAGAGATCGAAATGCAGGACAGTGTGGTTTGATTTTGAATGGTGTGTAAAGAAGGTAGAGTATATGCACATCATTTGGCAAGAAAGGAAAAATTCCAAAATCTACATCTAAATAGGAATGTTCAGTTTTAAAGATTCATTCTACAGAAATATATATCATTTTAAAACTGTCTATTTTCTGTATTTACGAGCCATCGTTAAATTACATTAGAATAAGCTTTAACCTATTCACACATATTCTCATGAATTTAGGTCATTGTTTTCTCTCCTATGAAACAGAAACTTTACATTTTTCTAAATTTTCTATAACATACTATCCTAAGATTGTCACATTTTAAGTCAATAAATAACATAAAAGTAAGCAAACTGCTAGCTTAAAATTCATGAATATCCTTTACGCCTTAATTTTTTGGCAGAATTTTTTGATATCAAACTAATCAAAGAGGATATAATTTGTTTGGAAACAAAAAATGAATTGGAAGTCTGAAGACCTGAGTTTGAATTTAGTTTACTACGTGTCGATCTTTTGATAGATTATCAGTCTTCTTTGTCTCAATTTCCTCATGAGGAAAAAGGATGACCCATCTCACAAACTAATTATGGGTGTTCAAGGAAAAGAGTATGAAAATGTTTTCAGTAGAAGTAAAACAAGGCACACAAATACTATTCAAAAAATGCTTTAACATATTTCATTTTTCTTTCAACTTAAAATAATCCTTTGACACAGTGCTGAAATGCCTCCCAATATAGAAGAATGCTGCCATGCAAACATGAGCACCACCGCAGAAGTGGGTATTATAATTCTAAATTCCCTTTGGGCAGATAGTTTCACACCATTATGTGTAATTGCTTTAGAAAAGAAGCGGTAATGATGCAGTGCCGAGAATAAACAGCTCACTTGTGATTTTGTGAAAGGCTCAAAGAACATGATGAAAAAGCTTTGTCTTTGCTGATCTGTTGCTATCAGATCTCAAGCTGGTCCAGGGATCACTGTCACTAACTAGGTATGGATGCTTTAAAGGGAAGAGTAGGCCAGCGGAGATTCCTGGGTATATTGATAGAGCTTTCATGCTTCTCAAACTCATTCCCCCCTTCTTTTGTCCAGTAGAGTGTTCTTTTGGGGGAAGATATCTGATGATAGAAAAAAAAGATGGAATGGATAAGGCCAGGTTGGATTAGAGAATGTAATTGAAATACCAAGTTTTGCATAATCTGCTCACTTAGAAGGTTCCTATATGTTCTGAATAAAAGCTTACATTGCAATTTTACAAAGATTAGTCCTTTTTTAAAAGAACAGCCATCCGGAACAGTTGGATTTTCCCAGTCCTGGCCCAGAGAGCCTTGTATGATAGAATCCCTGTTGTGTGTACAGCTGGGGCTTTGCTTAGAAGAAGGGTCTGATCAGAGATGACCAGTCAGTTTTCTGCTCATTTCAGGCAGAGAGTCTCCAAACCCTCTTGGTGCTATGTCTGAGCCTCATCCCCACAGGGGAGCCTCAGCATCACCTGAGGTTCCTTCTGCTGTGTCTCTGGCACTCAAATAGTAAGTACACTGAGCAGAATCCCCTAACTAACAACCTATATCACAGGGTCATTATCAGATTTGTTTTTCCTTTGTGATAGCCTTGGACAGGTTATGTTTTCTTGCTTGGGAAGCAAGTAATTGCATATCTATTCAAGAATTGCTCTTACATATACCTAGATGGTTATTATGTCTCTTTGTGTTATGTGGATAATTAGTTTAAAAGATAGCTTTTCTAGCAGAATGTTACCTACAAGGGAACCCCCATAAGATTATTAGCTGATTTCTCTACAGAAAAACTACAGGCCAGGAGGGAATGGCAAGAGATATTTAAAGTGCTAAAAGGAAAAAATATGCAACCTAGAATACTCTATCCAGCAAGAATATCATTTAAAATAGAAGGGGAAATAAAATTTTTTTCCAACAAACAAAAGCTAAAAGAATAAAGCAACACAATACCCAGGCTAAAAGAAATACTGAAAGGGCTTCTTTAAGCCAAAAAGAAAGGAAGGAAAGGGAAGAAAAAAGAAAAAAATAAAAAAAAGAAGAGAAAGAACTAGGACTGAGGAAACCACAATCAGAGAGCAGTCACTCAAATAAGCCAGCATACAGATATAATCATGAACATGCTTCAAACAAAATAAAATTAAAAAGAAAAAAAAAGAGTCATCAAAATCATAAAATGTGGGCAAGGGATGTTAGGAAATAAATAGACCCTTTTTGTTTGTTTGTTTGTATGTTTCTCTTCTTAATTTTAATATAGTAATGAGGTGTTTGAACCTACAGGACCATCAGGCTAAAACACACAATTATAGGAAGGGGGTATTAAGCATACTTAAAAAACAGGGCAACCACAAGCCAAAAACAAATATTACATTCACAAAAAATGAAAAAAAAAAAAACACTCAAGCAGATAATAACTGGAGACCATCCAACCAAAAAAAAAAGAAAGGAAGAATGGGGAACCATAGAATCAACTGGAACACGAGGTTCAAAATGGCAATAAATAATCATCTATCAATTATCACCTTAAATGTCAATGGACTGAATGCCCCAATCAAAAGACACACAGTGGCTGAGTGGATAAAAAGGCAAAAACCTTCACTATGCTGCCTACAAGAAACTCACCTTAGGACAAAGGACACGTATAGATTGAAAGTGAAAGGGTGGGGAAAAATATTTCACGCCAATAGACATGGCAGAAAAGCAGGAGTCGCAACACTCATATCAGACAAAATAGACTTTAAAACAAAAGACATAAAGAAAGACAAAGAAGGACACTGCTTAATGATTAAGGGATCCATCCAAGGAGAGGATGTTACTATCATCAACATATATGCCCCAAATATAGGAGCACCCAGATACATACAACAAATATTAACAGACATAAAGGGAGATATTGATGGGAATACAATCATAGTAGGAGACCTTAATACCCCCCTCACATCAATGGACAGATCCTCTAGACAGAGAACCAATAAAGCAACAGAGATCCTGAAGGAAGCAATAGAAAAGTTAGACTTCATTGATATCTTCAGGACACTACATCCAAAAAAAGCAGAATACACATTCTTCTCAAATGCTCATGGAGCATTCTCAAGAATCAACCACATATTGGGACACAAAGCTAACCTCAATAAATTTAGGAGCATAGAAATTATCTCAAGTATCTTCTCTGACCACAATGCCATGAAATTAGAAATCAACCATGGGAAAAGGAAAGAGAAAAAACCTACTGCATGGAGACTAAACAACATGCTACTAAAAAACCAATGGGTCAATGAGGAAATCAAGAAGGAAATTAAAAACTACCTTGAAACAAATGATAATGAAGACACAACCGCTCAAAATCTATGGGATGCTGCAAAAGCAGTGCTCAGAGGGAAATTTATAGCAATACAGGCCTTTCTCAAAAAAGAAGAAAGATCCCAAATGGACAACTTAACCCTCCACCTAAATGAATTAGAAAAAGAAGAACAAAAAAGACCTAAAGTCAGCAGAAGGAAGGAAATTATAAAGATCAAAGAAGAAACAAATAAAATAGAGACTCAAATACAATAGAGGAAATTAATAAAACCAAGAGCTGGTTCTTTGAAAAGGTAAACAAAATTGACAAACCGCTGGCCAGACTCACTAAAAAGAGGAGAGAAAGAACCCATATAACCAAAAGTATAAATGAAAAAGGAGAAATCACAACGGATTTACACAGCAGAAATACAAAAAACCATAAGAGAATACTATGAACAACTATACAGCAACAAGTTTGACAATCTGGAAGAAATGGACAATTTTCTAGAATCTTACAGCCTGCCAAAACTGAATCAAGAAGAAACAGACCAACTGAACAGACCAATCACTAGAAATGAAATTGAAGAGGTCATAAAAACATTCCCTACAAATAAAAGTCCAGGACCAGATGGCTTCACAGGCGAATTCTGTCAAACATATAAAGAGGAATTGGTGCCCATCCTCCTTAAACTCTTTCAAAAGGTTGAAGAAGAAGGAATACTCCCAAAGACATTCTATGATGCCACCATCACCCTAATTCCAAAACCAGACAGAGATACCACCAAAAAAGAAAACTATCGCCCAATATCATTGATGAATATAGGTGCAAAAATTCTCAACAAAATCTTAGCCAACCGAATCCAAAAACATATCAAAAAAATTATACACCATGACCAGGTTGGGTTCATCCCAGGTTCACAAGGATGGTTCAACATACGCAAATCAATCAGCATCATACACCACATTAACAAAAAAAAAAAGTCAAAAATCATATGATCATCTCAATAGGTGCAGAAAAAGCATTTGACAAAGTCCAACATCCATTCATGATCAAGACCCTCGCCAAAGTGGGTATAGAGGGAACATTCCTGAATACAATCAAAGCCATTTATGATAAACCCACAGCAAATATAATCCTCAATGGGGAAAAACTGAAAGCCTTCTCATTCAAATCTGAAACACGACAGGGATGCCCACTCCCACCACTGCTCTTCAACATAGTTTTGGAAGTCCTAGCCACAGCAATTAGGCAAACAAAAGAAATAAAAGGCACCCATATAGGAAGAGAAGAGATCAAACTGTCACTGGATGCAGATGACATGATACTATCCATAGAAAACCCTAAGGACTCAACCCCAAAACTCCTTGAACTGATTAATAAATTCAGCAAAGTAGCAGGATAGAAGATTAACATTCAGAAGTCAGTTGCATTTCTGTATACCAGCAATGAAATATTAGAAAAGGAATACAAAGATATAATACCTTTTAAAATTGCACCTCACAAAATCAAATACCTCGGAATACACCTGACCAAAGAGGTAAAGGACCTATATGCCGAGAACTATAAAACTTTAATCAAAGAAATCAAAGAAGATGTAAAGAAATAGAAAGATATTCCATGTTCCTGGATTGAAAAAAATCAATATTGTAAAAATGGCCATACTACCCAAAGCAATCTACAGATTCAATGCAATCCCTATCAAATTACCCAGGACATTATTCACAGAACTAGAACAAACAATCCAAACATTTATATGGAACCACAAAAGACCCAGAATCACCAAAGCAATCCTGAGAAACAAAAACCAAGCAGGAGGCAGAACTCTCCCAGACTTCAAGAAATACTACAAAGCCAAAGTCATCAAAACAGTGTGGTGCTGGTATCAAAACAGACAGACAGACCAATGGAACAGAATAGCGAACCCGGAAATAAACCCTGACACCTATGGTCAATTAATCTTTGACAAGGGAGGCAAGAACACACAATGGGAAAAAGAAAGTCTATTCAGCAAGCATTGCTGGGAAACCTGGACAGCTGCATGCAAAGCAATGAAACTAGAACACACCCTCACACCATGCACAAAAATAAACTCAAAATGGCTGAAAGACTTAACTATATGACAGGACACCATCAAACTCCTAGAAGAAAACATAGGCAAAACATTCTCTGACATCAACATCATGAATATTTTCTCAGGTCAGTCTCCCAAAGCAATAGAAATTAGAGCAAAAATAAACCCATGGGACCTCATCAAACTGAAAAGCTTTTGCACAGCAAAGGAAACCCAAAAGAAACCAAAAAGACAACTTACAGAATGGGAGAAAATAGTTTCAAAGGATGCAACCGACAAGGGCTTAATCTGTAGAATATATAAACAACTTATACAACCCAACAGCAAAAAAGCCAATCAATGGAAAAAATGGACAAAAGACCTGAATAGACATTTCTCCAAAGAAGATATACAGATGGCTAACAAACACATGAAAAAATGCTCAACATCGTTGATTGTAAGAGAAATGCAAATCAAAACTACCATGAGATACCACCTCACACCAGTCAGAATGGCCATCATTAATAAATCCACAAATAACAAATGCTGGAGGGGGTGTGGAGAAAAGGGAACCCTCCTACACTGTTGGTGGGAATGTAAACTGCTACAGCCACTATGGAGAACAGTTTGGAGATACCTTAGAAATCTATACATAGAACTTCCAAATGACCCCACAATCCCACTCTTGGGCATCTATCCGGACAAAACTCTACTTAAAAGAGACACATGCACCCGCATGTTCATTGCAGCACTATTCACAATAGCCAGGACATGGAAACAACCCAAATGTCCATCAACAGATGATTGGATTCGGAAGAGGTGGTATATATACACAATGGAATACTACTCAGCCATAAAAAAGAATGACATAATGCCATTTGCAGCAACATGGATGGAACTCGAGAATCTCATCCTGAGTGAAATGAGCCAGAAAGACAAAGACAAATACCATATGATATCACTTATAACTGGAATCTAATATCCAGCACAAATGAACATCTCCTCAGAAAAGAAAATCATGGACTTGGAGAAGAGACTTGTGGCTGCCTGATGGGAGGGGGAGGGAGTGGGAGGGATCGGGAGCTTGGGCTTATCAGACACAACTTAGAATAGATTTACAAAGAGATCCTGCTGAATAGCATTGAGAACTTTGTCTAGAGACTCATGTTGCAACAGAAGAAAGAGTGGGGAAAAAATGTAATGTATACATGTAAGGATAACTTGATCCCCTTGCTGTACAATGGGAAAATAAAATAAAATAAAATAAGATAGCTTTTCTGGGAGAAAAATATTAGATGCACATCATTCGTGTAATGATTAAAGAAATTAAAGTGTAATCTTATTATGTTTATTTGTATACCCATTTAAATTATTTCACAGTTGATGGAAACATACTCTCACTGATAGGATATTTAATTTGATTAATGCACTGTACCCAGCCTGCCTACCTGGTCCCACAAGTCAGTGTTCTCAGGAAGTGAGTTCCCTTCATAGTGTCTGACTTGGGGTTTGGGGGAAGGTGTTATGTCCTGGTTGTATGTGTTTAAGATGTATCTGCTTTTGAGATATGAAAGCTATTCATACAATTTATGAAATTTGATTTAATGTAAAATGAAATCATTTTTATGTGACTGACATAGCATGCTTTGAGTGCTTCTGATGCATCAAGCATGGGGCTTGGTAAATAGATATTTACCTATTGCTCTGATGGAAGTCCTGCCACACAGCCTACTTTCAAGGACACAGGTTAATAAACTTGCCCCAGGGTCACCCAGCTGGCAAGTGCTTAGGGTCAGAGATCAAAACTACCCACCTCTGAACTGCAGGTAATGTTTATTTCAGTACACAATGCAGTGTGGTTAGACAAGGAAAAGACTATAGAATAGAATAGAAGGATAATGAATAAATGAATTATTCCAGGTATAGGTAAAACAAAGGAGAAAATAAAGTGTGCCATCATTATGAACATCTGAAAACAAAGTCATCCAGACAAATGTCCTTCTTTCCAGGACATTTCTTTCAAACCTGTTTCACTTCATAGTTCCTTAAGCTGTATCAGAAAATGTATTTTATGTTTACAAATATATATATAATATAAATTAAGTGTTATAGATGATAACCAAGTGATTTTTTCTTATTTGTATAACTGCCCAATGATAAGATAATAAGGTCAGAATAACTGTGTGTGACAGGAAGAGAGCAGGTGGGGTTTACAGGCACAGAGGCAGTAATGCTGCCAGGGTTTACTGTCCAAAGATGGGACAATCCTGAGAGGATATGTGAGAATAACACAGGTAACATTAGACCAACCAGAAATTAATTAATTAATTAGTTAATTTTTTTCCCAGCCGGAAATTTACGTGATGTGAAAACACCACTATCTTAGACAGCTTGGGCTGCCGTAATAAAATACCACAGACTGTGTGCCTTATACAATAGAACTTCTCACAGTTCTGGAGGCTGGAAGTCCAAGGTCAAAGTGTTGGCTGATTCCTGGTCTGCTGAGAGCCCACTGCCTGGCTGTAGACACCACCTTCTCCCTATGTCCTCATGTGGTGCAGAGGAACAAAGGGCTCTGGTCCCTTCCTCTTCTATCAGGGCACTCATCCCATTCTCTTGACCTAACCCTCTCCCCAAGGCCCCGTAGACAGGTTCCATCCTTGGAGGGTGGGATTCCACCTGTGAAATTTGGAGCGTACGTTTAGTCCATAGCAACCTTTTCCTCTTAGATTTGTGGTCTTTCCACCTCGGAGTCTTCATTTGCTCATGAACAGACAAACAGAACAAAATAGCAGCCAGACTGATGTGTCCTGGGTACCTCCGATGGGGGGAGATGCACGTGGGCATCGTGCCTGTGCTGGAATGTGTATTTTTACATGGACGTCTGTGACAGTGTCATTTCCCCTGAGGGGCAGGAAAGCAAACACACAGGCAAACAGGGTCGAAGCTGTTAGGAGGGTAGGAGGTATGATCAGTCCTGCACCTGGGTCGGGGTGGGGAGGGGAAAGTGGGCTCTGACAGAAGACAGGGTAAGGCGGCACTGGGATAAATGCCAGGCAGGCAGTGGGGAGGCCATTTGTCTCTTTAACAGACGGTGCTTCATGGAAGCTGGTATTTGCAAGTTTCAGGAAGGTAGGGATTCAAACATCTTAAATCCCTGGACTCCTGGGCATTGAGAACCTTCCATGTAGAGTCATCATAACATTTAATTGTTGGCATACATGTGTTTTCTGCCCTCCAACTCTAGGAGGTGATGAGGTGCATACATCCATTATCTTCAAGGGTATAAAAAATGATTCCCTGTTCATTTGTCCTAAAACAGTCTTTTTCAACCTGACTTGTATGGGTAGTGCTGTAGGTCCTCATTTGGAATCTGTTTCACCTCTTTGGGAACCTTACTTTCCTTTTATTTTCTGAAGAGTAAATTGTGATGACAGGCAAGGGCTTTGGAGTCAGCAGGCCTGGAGCTTGGCCCCCCCTCCCCTGCCCCACCCCTGCCCCAGCTCCCTGTGGGACCAACATAGGTGAATCTTCTCAAATCAGTTTTCTTGTTTGTGAAATGGGAATAATAATAATGAAATCTGAAGTCACTACCCTATTAATGGAGATGGTGCTATGAAAGTACTTAGCACAATATTTTAAAGACTATTTTTGTTTGCTTATGATAACAATGATGATAATAACAACATCATGATGGTGTTTTCTATTTAAAAATCTGTTTTAAAGGGTCCTAGTTAGAAAAGGATGGCTTCTACTCAGCTAGCGTTAATCTGTTAACTATTCCATAATATAGGCTATTTCATAACCTATTCAGAAGACGATGTTAATACTGACATTCAGAGAATTTCAGAAAATGTGGTATTTTCAGTGAAGTATCAATTTGCAGTCAGTTCACAAGGGCTACACACAATTAACAGAATGAAGCTGACCATAGTATAGTCTGCTTTTGTTATCACTGACGACACTTCAGGGTCTTATTTTTTTCTCAAAATCTTCATTATGAAGTCAGACAATGCTGAGAAAATGGCAGTTTGTAGTGTTCTTGAAGTTGGTTGTCAACCCAGTGTCCACCACACATGTTTGTGCCTTTACTCTTGGAAAAATATCCCCCATTTCTCTGTGGACTAAAATCCAGTATCCTGCTGTGCAGCATGCTGGCTGATGAGGCATAAGTTAAAAACATCCCCCATCCTAAGGGCTTTGTGTATACATTGCCAGTCCCTTCTGTTGAGGGACCTCTGATACTCAAGATACAATTATCCTCTGAATCAAGTGTGTAAGTACCAGGAGGGCAGGCTCTTTTTGAAACACAGAAGATGCAAATGCTTCGCCTCTGAAATGTTTGTGAGCATGGAGACTGGGTAGATTGATAATAGGTTCTTGCCTGTGTGAGGCTGTGACCCAGTCCTGCCTAGAGGGGAAGGAGACCTGATGCCTTCTGCAAAGGCTTTGATCCCACGTTCTTGCTATGTAATTGTATCACCCTCGATTGTGACAGTGTGCCCCTCTTCTTCAGTACCTGCCTGATTTCCAGGGCCCTCTTGGACTGGGTACACAGTTAGGAAGGTCAGCAAGGAGAGGAAATATTCAATGGCAGTGCTTGTGGGGATCTTTGGTTTGGCTCAGACACAGGTGACACACATGACCAAATGACCATCTTCTCTCTACAGAGCCTTTCAAGGCAAGCATATGGATCCTCTCGGGCTAATAGCATGAGAAATTGCCTTTAGTTTTTTCATTCTCTATATTAGTCAATCCATTCATATTAACTCAAATATTTATTGAAAGTCTATAGGAAATCATACTGTTAAAAGCTAGCTATTTAGAGGAAAAGAAAATACTAGATAAATAAGTAAAAAATAGTTTGACTTATAAGGAGACATTAGAATAAAGACGAAAAAGGTTACCCTCCTTGGGGTGAAGTGGCTGGTAAATTCTTTCCAAAAGTGAAAACCATGGGTTTGATTCTGGAAAATTGAAAGGGGACTTTCTCTAAATCTCTTGTGCTCAATGGGGTGCTGGTAAATGGTTAACAATCAGCTTTCTGGGAGGAAGGGCTTGATTTATAGCTTTTTAAAAATTATAGTTGATTTACAATGTTGTGCCAATTTCTGCTGTACAGGAAAATCATATATATATATATTCTTTTTATATATTTTTTCTCATTATGGTCTATCCCAGGAGATTAGATAGAGTTCCCTGTGCTATACAGCAGGACCTCATTGCTTATCCAGTCTAAATGGAATAGTTTGCATCTACTAACCACAAACTCCCCCTTTTTGCCAGTCCCTCCCACTCCCCCTTGGCAACCACAAGTCTGTTCTCTATGTCGGTGAGTCTCTATCTGTTCTGTTGTGCTATATTTTAGATTCCACATGTTAAGTGATATTGTATGGTGTTTGTCATTTTACAGCCTGTTTGGTCTATACCCTTCCATGGTAACCAATTCCTAGCCATCCACACAGAGTCACTGGACAGACATGAGGAGGTGATGTGCAGTAGTCTTGTCTTATATTTCCACCAGACAGATACCAGAGAAGTAAATAACCTCAGGAGTGAACAGAAATGCCAAGTATAATGAAATAATTAGAAATTTATGAAATCTGAGTAGTTATCTCTGTGTTTAATATAATTGTTTTAATTTTAAGTTTACATAATTTAACCACTAATAATGGCTATGTTTGTCAACTGTCTTGCAAATTTCCTAAATCTTTAACATTAGTCTCCCACACTGAATTTTTCATGTTCTTTCTGGGATGTGGCACCCGGGTTGGGAGAGCATATTCTAAATGTTGACACACACTACAGTTTAAAAAGGGGACAGTAATTATCGGTCAGTCCTTGGGGCAAGAGCTATTAGGAAGACCTCAAGATTCTCAGTCTATTTCTTGAGTTATGGTTTGGAATCTTTTGGTTTATATATAAATTTTGGATTTTTTAAATCTTATAAACATTATGAAAATCTTATGAAGGCATCAGTCTCTTTACTGTCAGTTTCTACAAACATTGTAAGATATCTTATCCTTAGGAAGATTTTGTTCTAGATGACAAGATTTTTTTTAAAAAGGTATTTGAAAAGCCTCTAAAACTACCTTGACCTTCTTGGAATAATATACTTAGAAAGTAATGAAAGAAGTTTTCTTTCTTTTTTTCCCTTGGGTTTTATTTAACCAGTTGTGTTTTTGTTTGTGAATTATTGTCATTTCATTCTCATCCAAAACACAATGAAACTAAAAATGTATCATCATAAACTTTCTGGTATGATTGGTACCTAAGAAAAGGATGAAGTTAAATTATTTGTAGAAGCTGAAAACTTTGTTGAGAAGACCTAAAATAAAAATGTACGATTTCAAAAATATCAGGAAAAAATAATGGAAATGCTTTATAAATGCCCTAGGCTGGAATACAGTATCCTGGACAAACTGGCCATATGTCATAGCCTTCCTTTTAAAGTGGCAAGCCATGTTTTCTGAGATGTGAGAGGTTGGGCACAAAGTACAACCCAACGTTTTTAGACAAAAGTGCGTAGGTGATGGGATTTAGACAAAGGCTGCTGCAGCAAATGGTCTCCTTTTGACTTTCTTACTTCATTGAAACCGTGGTTTAAAATTCAGTTCTCAGAGTTCCCGTCGTGGCTCAGCAGTTAACGAACTGACTAGCATCCATGAGGGTGTGAGTTTGATCCCTGGCCTTGTTCAGTGGGTTGAGGATCCGGCGTTGCCATGACCTGTGGTGTAGGTCGAAGACGTGGCTTGGGTCCTGCGTCGCTGTGGCTCTGGTGTAGGCCGGCGACCGTAGCTCAGATTAGACCCCTAGCCTGGGAACTTCCATACACCGCTGGTGCAGCCCTAGAAAGACCAAAAAAAAAAAAAGACAAAAAAAACAAATCCAGTTCTCCGTGTAAAGCCATTTCTCTTCCCAAGTCCCATCTTCTAGTTTGAAATGCAAAAGAAAATGATGATAATAATAATAATAATGCTTACTGTCATCACTGCATTAATTTGAATTCATATATGAGCAAGATATTTTTCCTGAGAGTAAGGCCTATCTATGCTTGCTAGGAAAATAAACTGAAAGAAAAGCACATGGAGCAGGGCAGCAGTGCCTGGACCATATTCATGTCCTTCAGCATCTTCCCTGGGCCTGGCAGGACTGCAACACATTTCTTCTCAATAAAGCACCTGATGCAATTTTGGGAAAATACATATAAGCCCATCAGTTTTTCCTTTAAAAAAATCAGAACCTTACTGGGTTTCGAGGAAAATATTAGATAAAGCATCATAAAGTATCATAAAACTAGAATTTTACAAGAATTTGAACTATTCAATCTGATGAAATAAAAATCCTAAGAGAGCTTTAAAGCTGATTATTACTGCCAATTATGACACCTGAAATCTTCATGGAATAACTGTATCCTGCTTGAGACTTTTTAAAGTTACAGGCCTACAGCTAACTCCTAGGCATCACAGAAAATTTGCCATGTAGGTACAGAGGGTGGTATTGCTATTTCCACTTTCTCTAAAGGAAACCGGGGTTTGGGATTTCAAGTAAGTTTATTTACATGGACATTCATTCCTTCCACACTCATTGGGCACCTTCTGTATTTTTGTTGTAGTTCTGAAATCCATGGATGCACCACAACCTCATAGAACTTGGGTTTTGGTGGGAAGAGAGTGCTAGTAAACAAATATGCAGGGTGCCAAACTGAAGCTAGAAAGTGACTATGGATTTTTTGGTACATTTATGTGGGTCACATAGACCTTCGGCAGAGCTGGGAAGACAGTGAGGGTTGATTAAGGCAGAGAGAGCACTCCAGACAGGGGGCCAGTGCACTCCTGGTTTGCCCCAGCCAGGAGGTCAGACAAGAGTGACTTGAAAATGGAAAGAGTGGAGGGAGGTGGAGAGGGTTTCAGAGGTGGGGGAACAGCCACCACAGGACCATTGGCATGGTGACAAGTCACCGGGTGTTGTCATCTGGGGCAGCCTCATCTTGCTCAGGTTTTAGACACATTGCAGACACCACTGCTGTGGAAGTGGACTATGCCCAGAGAGCAGTGGAAGCAGGGAGACTGGGTAAGAGGCCTCTATAAAGTCCCAGATGAGAGATGGGGTTGGGAGTCAGGTGGGGAGGACAGAGGCCCTGACAGCGGAGTCCAGCAGCTTCACAGTCATGAGTCATGTCCTCACTCTCAAGCCCAAGGCTGTGTTCAGCAGTAAACAGCAGGAGCACATTCTGTCCCCACAACCCACACTGGCTGGCCACAGGCCACCCATCACTGCCCCCCTGTCCTTGCTTCCCTCTCCTGGTAGCCCACATCTTCTCACCTCTCCCTGCTCCACCACCTTGCTAATAACAGTGGTTCCCATAGCCTCCAAGATTGCCAGCTCACACCAGGCACTTGTTATTATCTCAAGAATGACGTGACCATCTTTAGGACTGTGTCATATTTATTGGTTTGGTGAAGCTTGAGCTCTTAAAATTGTATTCTCATCTTGCATTTCCACATTTCTTTCACCTAGTAGAGCACTTAGGAGGTAGCGGGCATTTAATAAATGCTCCTTGAGGAGTTCCTGTAGTGGTTCAGAGGTAATGAACCTGACTGGTATCCATCAGGACACGGGTTCAATCCCTGACCTTGCTCAGTGGGTTAAAGATCCGGTGTTGCTGTGAGCTGTGGTGTAGTCATAGATGTGGCTTGGATCTGGCATTGCTGTGGCAGTGGTATTGTTGTGGCTGTGGCGTAGGACGGCAGCTGCAGCTCCGATTTTACCCCTAGCCTGGGAACTTCCACATGCCGCAGGTGTGGCCATAAATAAATAAATAAATAAATAAAATAAAACTTATAATCACTTTTTAAAAATTTGTTTGAATATGCACTCTATTTTTTGTTGAACTGTATTTGGCAAAAATAGGGAATGCCTTGTGAATTGGCATATCATCCTTCTTCCAGGCCTTGCTAAACTCTGTCATCAAATGTCAGGGTCTGCAGCCGGAAGGCGTCACCAAGTACTTCTAAGTAGACAGGTACTTATGTTGACATCAGTTAATTGTTTCTTCACACTGGTTCTCATGAGCTCGAGAGAGGGAAGAATCGACTGATACTAAAAAGAGTGTGAAAGGCATAGGAATGGGAGCTCTTCCCAGGGTGCTGGGAAAAGCAAAGACGAACCGCATCCTCAGAACCCTAACACTGAATCGTAAATGGATGAGGAGCTGCATCTCTGTCTAATCTTCAGACTGTTTCTGGGGTTGCTCTGAGAGACATTTCAGATTCCAAGCTGCTGCCTTCGATAAGCACTGCTGTACTTTAGCGCTTACTTTAATTCATTTTTGATAAGATCTATATAGCCTTGACCCTACATACCCTGAAACTTGTCTTTGTGTTTATCCCACTTAAGTGAATTTTTCCAGTATTTTCTTCAGAGGTTACTTAGAACACCATCGAGTCAATTATTTGATTAAAATTAAGTTGGGTAACAAAGAACCAGGATATTATTTTCCTAACAAATTATATCTTATTTGGTCAAAGTAATACATGAGTAAAAAAATATGCAAAAACCTAATAGTAGAGCAGTGATTTTTGAATATATTGATCAATAGTCAGGATGTTAAATCTCAAGTAGAAACTCCTTGCTTTAAGGATTGCTAACCCTTTAGATTGTATATGTTCCTCAGATGCCATTTAAAAATCATTCATATGGGTAGGTTTATATAGATGCATGTATAATATATAAATATGCATATATGTATAATATAAATATCTCACATGTACACATCAAATAGGAAAGGAATCTGTTAAAATACATTGAATTCTTTTATGCTCAGATAGACAAAATTCTAATGAAATATAATCTTTTCATGGAGTTTTAGTCATGGAAATTTCATCTTCAGAGTGTATGGTGTGTTGCCTTCATGCCAAGCTTTTACCTCCTTTAATCCTGACTCTCTCCATGAACTTTGTGGATAGTTCTCAGGATGCTAGAATGTGCTTCTGATTCTAAATATTAATCTGGATGCCTTAATTAGAAATCTGTATTTCTGTGAGGAGATGAAGGTTCAACTGCTTGGAACTTCTTGATATAATAGGAAAGAGAGAAAATGGCCTTGACTTTTCTGTTGTCATTGAACTGGTACAGTGGCAGAAAAAAATAATACAAGATGAGTGAAAATCTAGATTTCTTACCCTAGTTTACTTTTCTTCATGGGGAAAACAATCAGTGGTACTGACCCATCATTAGCATCTTTCCCATCAGGTATTTTACGAATCCTATGCATGAGTAATACTAACCCACCTGTGTTTTTTCACAGTTTCCATTTTGTCCAAACTGACATGGTCTGGGAAGAGAATTGATTCAGGAACTGGAGCAGAAGACCCTTCTTTGCATAAAGACAAACATTTTGAGACACAGACTTTGATTCCCATCTGATTGCTGAGGTTTCTAGTCAGCATCAGTGACGTTTGAACAGAGCTTTTGTCTAAATGCCTATCAAATGTGTGTCTGAATTCTGTCCTTTCTGTGGATGGAATTATCCACACATCTTATAACTACTCACAGAAAAGTTATCCACATGTCTTATAACTACTCACCAAAAACTTCTGTTTATTATCTCCTATTACAGTCAGACTTGGCATGGCCTCAGCTTTGACAAATGTGTTCTCTTCTCCAAATTTCCTGTGTCTGTTGATGCTATCAACATGCTCCCACTCTCGCAGGGAAAGCCGTCTTTCTTCTTCTCTCCAGAGATCTTTCTGTGTTCAGGATAAGAGGGTGTGGGCCATCCTAGCTCACCCCACCCCCAGTCCCCTCTCCAAAGGCACTGCTCATCATCCATAGTTCTGTGGACCCTAGTCTTGTGCATCTACTGTTTCTGTAATCCCCACTGCCAGACAGATAAAATGGAGTCTTAATTAAGTTAGAGAGACGTGGAGAAAAAGAGAAAGTTCAAATAGGACAGAGATTTTAGGAGTTCCCATTGTGGTGCAATGGAAATGAATCTGATTAGGAACCATGAGGTTGTGGGTTCGATCCCTGGCCTCCCTCAGTGGGTTAAGGATCCGGTGTTGCCATGAGCTGTGGTATACGTCACAGACGTGGCTTGGATCCCGAGTTGCGGTGGCTATGGTGTAGGCCCGTAGCCGTAGCTCTGATTCAGCCCCTAGCCTAGGAACCTCCATATGCCACAGGTGTGGCCCTAAAAAGTAAAAAAAAAAACCAAAAAACAAAAACAAAAACAGAGATTTTAAAGATTTAAGTAACAGGATGATTTTGCCTTATAAGCATGCACCCTTGTGAACACGAGAAGGAAAATGCAAGCCCCCTATCCTCCTGGCTGGTCATTTATTTCACTAAACTCACTCTGGATTCCAGGCCAATTTTGATTGCACGCAGGTTGACTTTATGAACTGTCTTGGAGCCTGCCTCTCCTGTGAAGATAAAATGTCACTGTATGTCCTGAAGGGCACTGTGAGCATTTTGCTGCCTTGTGGACACAAATGCAAACAACCATCTTTGGACACCTTTGACCATGTAGAATAAAAATCTTCCTCTTGTTTCTCTCAAGGTCTGCTTCATGTCTCCCCTCCCCTCCAGCCCTTGGTTGCCCATTCTTATTTGCTCTCTTCTTCAATCACACTGTCCTTCCTTTTCCTCCAGATACATGTGCAGACCTCATGTATCCTTAAATACTCTTCTGCAGGGTCACTTATTTTGTGAAGCCTGTCACTCTTCCATCCTCTTTTCACCTCCCCAAGCACCTCCAGCCACAGTGATCTGCACAAGACACAGAGGTTCCAAAGGGCTAACTATGCAGAGTTTGGGGCCTCACCTCTGCCTCACCAGCATCAGTCTTGTCTGTACTACCTCAAAGAATCTCTGTAGGTCAGAAGCAGCCTTGTATACAAAAAAAGTCTGTCCTAGAATTTCAACAAAGGACCAACAAGAAGAATAGTCCACGTTCATGGAGCATTTGCTCCGTGCCGGGAACCATGCTGATCACTAATACTTTTAATCCTCTCAGTAGTCCCAGGTGGATATTATAACCATCCCTGTTCTACGATGAGCTGACAGGGAAACAGAGTAAAGGAACATAAACAACATCCCGTGGCTCCTACGTATTAGAGGAGGATTGGATCTTAATGTCCTGGCTCCAGAGCCCACACTGTAAACCAGTCTCTCATCAGATCAAATAATGCCAAGGAAAGGATTTTATCAACTGTAAGACACCGGGCACGTACATCACTAACATATAATTTCTGGGGGCACACTGATGAGCATACAGTCAGAACTGAGTGAAACCTGATGATTAGAGGTGCATTGTTCAAAATGAGCACCATGTGATTTGGTTTTGCTTCTACAAGTTTGGAATTATTGCTACTCTTTTAGGTTTTACAATCAAGACAGGCTCCTACTTGGAAATTTTATTTTCATATTTTAGATTCATGAGAGATTATTTCTCTAAAGAAGTTAAAATTTTATAGTCCATTTGGGAGTGTTATTTTATGCCGTATGCTTTTGCTCCCTGGTTCTACTGCATTTTGGGAATTCAAGACATTTACTGATATTTTTCATAAGGGTGTTGAGGGAATTGATATAACAAGAGTTTGAAATTGATTTGCACTTGTTTGTAAAGCCCATACGGTTAATATAAACAGCATTGTTTGCCTGTTATCTGTTTTACTGTATCAGCACTGCCTTTCCCTGTAGTGTTAGATCCCCAAAGAGCTTGATTCAAGGCTTATTCTTCTTTGCAAAGAAGAAAACATGGGGTCACCCAGGGTTGGTAAAGAGAATACCTGCTAACTGCAAGGCTTGTATTTGTGCGCTCCAAAGATTTGAAAACTAAATGGAGGTTCAGATAACCTTATAAGGATCCCAAATACTGAGGCAAGTCACTTATATCCCAAGTAAAAAAAATAACTGTCAGGGTGGTGGGTACTTAACTAGACTAGAGAGGCCAATATCAGGTATTTTTGTAACAGATATACATCATTAATCTACAGAGGTGGTCATCTAAAAAGCTTTATGAGACAATAGAAATAATTGTACTTCCCTGAACCTCCCTGCATGCCACAGGAAATAATTCTGCTTTTTAGCACCGAGTTCCTAGAATTATTACAAATTACATTTTATTTCAAGAATTTATGTGCTACTTATAGACATTGTTCTTAAATACTTATATTTGCATAATGAAATGAGACTAATTTAAAGTGGATGTAACCACACCATATTCAATTTAATGACAATATTCTGAAGACCTAAAATTAAAAGAATATACTATTAATATTAGGTCATCTAGCATATAGAGTTATAATTTTTTTTTCTTGCTTTTTAGGGCCACACCTGCAGCACATGAAAGTTTCTGGGTGAGGGGTTGAACTGGACCTATAGCTGCCGGCCACAGTCACAGCCACAGCAACACCAGATCCGAGCCCAGTCTGAAACGTACACCACAGTTCACAGCAATGCTAGATCCCCAACCCACTGAATGAGGCCAGGGATTGAACCCATATCCTCCACATACTGGTCACATAACCTGCTGAGCCACAACAGGAACTCCCAGAATTATACTTTTAATATAGATTATTTCATAGATCTAGGATAGAATTAGTAATTTAGAGAGCAAAATAAGTGGCACAATCCCTCCACAATTGGTAGGGAACCCTTAAGACTATAGGGAAGAATTCAACTCAATTTGTTGAAAAGCTTTAATTGAAAAAAAGCAATAATGAAAACATGCTCATTTAAACATTACTGAAATTCATTTTTAAGACCAGAATGGAATAAAAATAGAGCACTTAAGGAAATTTATGTAAGTAGATAGTTATTGCAGTAAGTCTATGCTTAAGATCAGCCTTTCATGCAATCAAATGTAGTCATCAGTAAGACAAAAATGTATTCCACTCCAATATTTCACATATTTACCATTTGTTTTTAATCAAATAAATGTCCTCTTTGAACTCAGTTTACATAGAAATTGGTTTTAGTGTTATATTGTGAAAGAGTCACATAGAAATTGGTTTTAGTGTTATATTGTGAAAGAGTCAACCTACTAAAGGTTTTGAATCCCCCTTTTATTTCAGTGACAATAATGCTATTAATGTTGCCATAACCATGTTCTATTCTTTTTTTTTTTTTTAATTTTCCCACTGTACAGCAAGGGGATCAAGTTATCCTTACATGTATACATTACAATTACATTTTCCCCCCAGCCTTTCTTCTGTTGCAACATGAGTATCTAGACAAAGTTCTCAATGCTATTCAGCAGGATCTCTTTGTAAATCTATTCTAAATTGTATCTGATAAGCCCAAGCTCCCGATCCCTCCCTCTCCCTCCCCCTCCCGTCAGGCAGCCACAAGTCTTTTCTCCAAGTCCATGATTTTCTTTTCTAAGGAGATGTTCATTTGTGCTGGATATTAGATTCCAGTTATAAGTGATATCATATGGTATTTGTCTTTGTCTTTCTGGCTCATTTCACTCAGGATGAGATTCTCGAGTTCCATCCATGTTGCTGCAAATGGCATTATGTCATTCTTTTTTATGGCTGAGTCGTATTCCATTGTGTATATATACCACCTCTTCCGAATCCAATCATCTGTCGGTGGACATTTGGGTTGTTTCCATGTCCTGGCTATTGTGAATAGTGCTGCAATGAACATGCGGGTGCATGTGTCTCTTTTAAGTAGAGTTTTGTCTGGATAGATGCCCAAGAGTGGGATTGTGGGGTCATTTGGAAGTTCTATGTATAGATTTCTAAGGTATCTCCAAACTGTTCTCCATAGTGGCTGTACCAGTTTACATTCCCACCAACAGTGTAGGAGGGTTCCCTTTTCTCCACACCCCCTCCAGCACTTGTTATTTGTGGATTTATTAATGATGGCCATTCTGACTGGTGTGAGGTGGTATCTCATGGTAGTTTTGATTTGCATTTCTCTTATAACCAGCGATGTTGAGCATTTTTTCATGTGTTTGTTGGCCATCTGTATATCTTCTTTGGAGAAATGTCTATTCAGGTCTTTTGCCCATTTTTCCATTGCTTGATTGGCTTTTTTGCTGTTGGGTTGTATAAGTTTACCACGTCCTATTCTTTTGTGCTGGGTCTGTGTTAGTTTGGGTATTTTAAGGCGGGAGAGTCATTACTCCTGTTCCTAATCCACATACACCCTGTATAACATATATGATATATTTACCACTCATCAACAATTGAATATTGTTTCTCCCCTCAGAGAGAGAGAGGAAGAGAGAGAAAGAAAGGAAGGAAGAAAAGGAAAGAAGGAAAAGAAAGAAGGAAGGGAGGGAGGTAGTAAGGGAAGAGAAAGAAAGAAGGAAAGAAGAAGGGAAGTGTGGAAGAGAGGAAGGAAGGGAAGGAGGGATAAAGAATGGTATTTTTAAAGGAAAATTCCAAAAGAGTGTATAGGAAATTTTGTTCCTAGTTTGTATGTCTTTCTACTCTTTAGCCTCCCCAGGCCACCAGTTCCTATTGATTTTGTTGAATAGTGTCATTCTTGTCTCATCAAGAGAATTTGTTGCAATTCCTGAAAAACAGCATATAAATGGTTTCTTTGATGCTTCTTAAATGCTCCTGACCTCTTTAGCCTCAGGGCCTCAGAACAGGGTGCACCTCCAGCCTGGCAGGTCTGACTCCAGCTACATCCTCACCCCTGGGGGGCTCTCTGTCCCTAACAGTAGGCTCTTGTTGTCCCCCAGCTCCCCCCTGCTCTGTCCCCCTCTGAGCCCTGCCCTGTGGCCTCAAGGCCTTCTGTCCTGTATCCAGTCTCCCAGGACACTGTCACCACATGCCCCATACAGATGTCTGTGTCTGACATGTGGTAGGACCTCATCTTTTGTTAGTAAAGGAGTATGTGGCTGCGTTAGGGGTTAGGTAGGTGACCCGCTGGAAATTCCCTTCCTGTGCCTGGCAGTTCCTCAAATCCACAATTTGAAGTCAATTTATTTGAGGTTTAAAGATGTTTCTGGTGAACACAACTAGGATCCATGAGGATGTGTGTTCGATCTCTGGCCTCGCTCAGTGGGTTAAGGATCTGGTGTTGCCTCTAGCTGTGGTGCAGGTCACAGATGTGGCTCAGATCTTGCGTTGCTGTGGCTGTAGCATAGGCTAGCAGCTGTAGCTCCAATTGGACCCCTATCCTGGGAACTTCCATATGCCATGAGTGTGGCCCTAAAAAAGAAAAAAAAGAAAAAAAAAAAGATGTTTCTGCCCTTAAGTGCTCAACAAAATTTTAAATTAATGGGAGATTTTTACAAAGCATTTATGGAATTTATCCTTTTAAAAAGACTGTGCTATTTTATATCCATTTTTTTTTTGTCTTTTTAGGGCCACACCTGCAGCATATGGTGGTTCCCAGGCTAGGGGTCCAATTGGAACTATAGGTGCCGGCCTGCACCACAGCCACAACAACACCAGGTCCGAGCCATGTCTGTGATCTACACCACAGCTCACAGCAACGCTGGATCCTTTACCCACTGAGCAAGCCCAGGGATTGAACCCGTGTCCTCATGGATCCTAGTCAGGTTTGTTAACCACTGAGCCACAACAGGAACTCTTATCCAGTATCCTTTTTAAGTGTATTGAATGACAGTGGATCAGGCTCATAAAATTAAGGTTTATTCTGCCTAGTAGGATAAACTAGTTAAAATATTTTAAGATGTCATAAATAGACTTAGTGTATCTTTGTGATACCTGTTAAGAATATGATATTCTTGGGGGACATTTTGCAATAAGCATTTTATTTTTAATTCCACTCTGGTATTTTCTTATTTATTAATTTAAACTTCTAAAGAGACTCTTCAGAGAACCTATTGCATATCTGCTTGTGAGCCCCCAAATAATGTTTTCATGTGTTTTATGTTGTATTCTAAGGAAAAAACATTAACAGTATTTATAGTTCTTAATCCCATTCAGCCAAAGTATTATTATTATTATCATTATTATTCTCATATTATTATTATTACACAACTTGTTTCTTAAAGTGAAATATAAGTTTGGACAATCTTTAATATCCTTTGTGTTGCAACACAAAGGACTGGAAACTCATGGCTCAGAGGAGAGGTGAAGAGGAAACGTTCAGGGCTGTGGGCACATCTTTTCCAAATAACACCTGCATAGGTGCATGTGCATGAATGATATTATCCAGGGAGGACCAAGAAATAAGAGAGAAGATGAAATGCAGAGAATAATAAGATGCAAAGAAATCAGATCTAAAATATTAAGGAAGGAGAGAGATGAACAAGGAAAGTATTCAACCTGACAAGTGGTGGAGGGTCAGTTGTGTTAGTTTTAAAAAGGACAACAGATTTGGTATGAGAGAGAAAATGGCAAGAGTAAATTTTCAGCCAAGATAATATTTCTCCTTAAAATATTTCCTTTTCCCTCTTCATTGTTCTGTTAGTCTCTTCACTGAAGGAGGTACCTTTTTGCTGTTCAAGAAACTTTTCTTTTTTGCTTGCAAGTAGTTTTAAGTGGATTTATGTTGCATCCATTTTATAAAGACTGGGCCCCAGTTAGTATACCTGCTTTCCAAATTAATATTGAAGGGAATATCCAGTTTCCAGAAGGGCCTCACTCAGTTTATGATAGGTTATCACAAGTGAAGTGTTTATTTTTTATAATTTTTATTTTTTTTATTATTGGTTTACAGTCTCGATTTTCTACTGTACAGCAACGTGACCCAATCACACACACACACATACACGCACACACACACATATTCTTTTTCTCACATTATCCCACATTATGCTCCATCACAAGTGACTAGATATAGTTCCCTGTGCTATATAGCAGGAAGTGAAGTGTTTGAATAGTTACCTAAATAATTAATTCTATTGCTGTTTTTTTTTTTAATTGTTGGTCATATAAACCTTTAGTCCTGTGTAGAGCTTTCCTGTATGTGAATGATTTTGCCATTTATAATCAATTTAATGTAGCCATTGTGAGCAAAAGAAAAAGTCCATGATTTAAAATGAATTACAGTATGGTGGTGTTATCACCTGCCAGCAGCTTGAACAGGGTTAAACTTCAAGTGACCTCAGGGCACATTACTGTAAGAAAGGGTCTCTGTCAGCCCAGAACACACATTTGTAAGGCTAAGTGGGAAAGATGAGGTTATACAGAGGAAAATAATCAGAAAAAGAATGGATATATATATATGGAGTTCCCTTCATGGCTCAGTGGTTAATGAACCCAATTAGGATCCATGAGGGATGCCGGTTCGATGCCTGGCTCAGTGGGTTAAGGATCCCGTGTTGCTGTGAGCTGTGGTGTAGGTTGAAGACATGGCTCGTATCCTGCATTGCTATGGCTGTGGTGTAGGCTGGCAGCTGTAGCTCTGATTTGACTGTTAGCCTGGGAACCTCCATATGCCATGGGTACAGCCCTAGAATAGCAAAAAAAAAAAGAATGGATATATGTATACCATAACTGAAAAAACACTTTGCTGTACACCTGAAACTAATATGGCATTGTAAATCAACTATACCCCCAAAATAAAAGTAAAAATTAATTTTAAAAAAAGAAAGAAGAGATGAGGTTTTAAGAGGAAAGAAAACACACAAAAAAATTGTGCAGCACCAGGAATTGGGCTGCTATGATTATTTGACCTACTTAAAATTGTTTCCCCTTCTTTTCTTGACTGAATATCCTACGGCGTAATGGAACTAACATGCCCAAAGCAGGAACTTCCTACAGGAGTTATGTTTACTTTCTTGGAAGTCAAATGCTAGGGTTACAATTGTCTGTTCTCATAAAATCACATCTTCAGAAAGTTTTATAAAAGCCCAAAGGCAGTTTTTCTCCTCAGTACACAAATGTCAGATGGTTTTATTCTAGCCTGTGGCTGACTTATGCTTATTTTATTTAATTATGGCTTTTCTTTTTATTAGGAAGATTTATTTATTTACTATATAGGTTCATATGACATATATTTCAAAGAGCTGAAATTTTTTTCATTTATTAGAGTTTTATTAAAGTATAGTTAATTTACAATGTTGTAATAATTTCTGCTGTACAACAAAATGATTCAGTTATACATACCACACATGTATCCATTATTTTTCAGATTCTTTTCCCACATAGACTATTACAGAATATTGAGTAGAGTTCCCAATGCTATATGGCACGTCTCCATTGGCCAGTCATTCCATATACCTCTGTGTGCATATGCCAAGCCCAAATCCCTGGTCCCACCCTCCACCAACAACCTGTCCCCTTTGGTGTGGGGTAACCATAAGTTTGTTTTACTTTAGTTGGTAACCATAAGTTTGTTTTCAAAGTCTGCAAGTCTGTTTCTAACATACTAAGTGAAGTTAGACAGTGAAAGACAAACATCATATGATATCACTTATATGTGGAATCTTAAAAAAGGATACAAATGAACTTATTTGCATAACAGAAACAGCTAAAACATTTTTAATAGGAAGAAAACAAAACAAAAATATACTAGACCCTAAGCAGATGAAAACATGAGAAGATAAGGAAAACGCATAAAACAAACTTTCAAGCATTTTATCTAAAAGTAATCGTACTTAGTGCCAGTTTGTGAAGGGTGACCTCAGATCTGGATCTTGCTGCTTCTTCCCTTTTCTGGATGGTTTTTGTTGACAGAGGGAGGGTCGGCATGGAAGGGACGTCCTTTGATCTGG